>NC_081414.1:695783979-696083979 GCF_030272615.1 Cryptomeria japonica
AGTTTCACCTTTGATGTGAACTTTGTTCAATGTGTAGACTGTTGTACTCATTGCTTCTCTCCAGTAGATATGAGGCAATTTGGCTTCCATCATCATGGATCTAGTTGCATCCAAAATGGTTATGTTCTTCCTTTCAACTACTCCATTTTGTTGAGGAGTCCTAGGTGCAGATGGTTGTCTCCTGATTCCATTTGTCTCACAATAACTGTTAAATTTATGAGAAGTGAATTCACCGGCATGATCTGATCTTAGACATTTAATTTTGAATCCAGTTTCAGTTTCAACCTTCACTTTAAAGATCTTGAATTTCTTAAAAGCTTCAGACTTCTCCCTTAGAAAAGTCACCCACATCATTCTAGAATAGTCATCAATAATCAGCATGAAATACCTATCACCTTCAAAGCTTCTAGTCCTTGTTGGACCACATAAGTTGGTGTGAATCAAATCAAGTACATCATTAGATTTATCACATATGCTCTTAAAATAACTTCTAATTTGCTTACCCAATTGACATTCCTTACATACCTGATTATGAGGTTTCATAATCTTAGGTATATCTCTAACTGCCTTAGTTGAACTGATCTTAACAATGAAATCAAAATTAATATGACACAACCTCTTATGCCATAGCCAACTCTCATTAATATGGGCAATCAAATATGTCTTATTACTAGTGTTCAAGTGAAAGATATTACTCCATGTCTGAATACCGGTTGCAATTTCCAAACCAGTCTTGTTAATGATTTTGCAATTTCTATCTTTAAACTGAAGTTGAAAACCCTTATCAACCAATTGACCAACACTCAAAAGATTATGCTTCAAACCTTCTACATAATATACATTATCAGTATTATGCTTGCCATCCAAAGAAATAATACCTCTACCTTTGATCATACATGCCTTGTCATCTCCAAATCTGACTTGACCTCCATTGTATTCTTGCAGGGACAAAAATTTCCTTTTATCTCCAGTCATATGGTGTGAGCATCCACTATCAATTACCCATTCATCTTTATCTTCAACTTTTGTTGCCAGGGCCTTCTCTTCATTCTTGATAGCCAATTCCGGTTCATCTTTCTTCAAAGCATAGAAGACCCATTCCTTTCCATTGCCAGATCCACTAGCAAAGTCTTCTGTTGGTTCATCTCCAGAGTCATATGTTACTCCTTCCTCATCTTCTATGTAGCAATGTTTTCTTTTCTTGAATCTATATCTATTCTGGTTAGGCTTAAAAGTTTTCTTAACTCTTTCCTCAAACCTTGCATTCTTTTTAGGACATCTAGATGCAAAATGACCAATCTTATTACATGCAAAACATTTAAAGGGTTCTTTTCCTTCATACTTACTTCCAGTTCGTCCTTTAGGTACTCTTCTGGCAAATAAGTCTTTGAGTTGCTCAAGCTCTTCATCTTTTTTCCTCATGTCTTCTAATTATTGTTCATATAAGGCTCTCCAATCACTCTTGGCCGTAGATGTTGATGATGATGCATGAAAATCAGGTTTAGACTTTACAGCTCCAAAAGATCCAAATTCTTCAAGCTTAAAAGCAGATAATTTCCCAATTAGAATGTCTCTATTAACTGAAGTGTTTGTCATTCTTCTTAACTCATTAATTGCAGTTTCCTTCATCTTATAAGCCAGTGGAAGAGCTCTCAAGACTTTGGAAACTATTTCATCTTCACTTAGATATCCTCCACAACATTGAATTCCCATAACATTCTCATTTAAACTCTTTCCATAAACACAACAACTCTTTCATTTTCTTCCACTTATAAGTTTTCATATCTTACCCGGTAACCATCAAGTTTAGTAATTTTGATAGTAGGGTCACCTTCATTCAGAGTTTTCAATTTTTCCCACATAACCTTAGCAGATGATTTGCCAATTAATCCCATCATCTGCTGATCAGTAAGTGCACACAGGAGGGCTTCTCTAGCTCTGCAATCATTTTCAATATTCTTATCCAGGTCTACAGGAGTAGGGTTGCCAGATGTCAGATCATAAGGTGTGTATCCTTTCTCATTGATCTCCCAAATGTCCTTTCCAAGACATCTAAGATGAGTCTCCATTCAAATTTTCCATATCCCATAATTTGTTCCATCAAGCTTAGGGATTTCTCTTCTGAAAATAGTTGCAAGTGGATTAGTAGTGTTAGTTCCCATAGGATCTACCTCAAGCGGTTAAGCTTTTGCAAAAGAGGACCAATGCTCTAATGCCAATTGTTAGGATAATCGGTGACCAACTGAGAGGGGGGGATGAATGAGTTGTTAAGAGATTATAACATTTAATCCACAATATAACCTTAAACAAATCAAATACCGGTAAAGCACATACATAAGATGGTAAAAAATACTTAGAAATTAACTAGATAATCAATGTAAATTAATCATACCATATAAAACCAAGATTTATACGTGGAAAACCCGAAAAGGGAAAAACCACGGTGGGAAACCTACTCACAGTTAGATGATACTTCTGTAGAAAGTATGTGTTACAATGAGGGGCCTGCACTTGTAGGAAGGCACACTCCCTAGAGAATACTACTCATTACAAAAGAGTCTCATTGACTACAAAGAGGCTACAACCTTCTCAAGATAAATGGACAACAATCCAATAGAGTGAACTGCCAAAAATAACATCTATCATGCTTGATTATAGTCCCGGTTAAGCTCAATGTCGGAGGACTAAATTCTCTTCTGAATCCAATTCGATCACCAATGATTGATCAACTCCTCTACCTGAATGATATTACAATATTCGCACATTATATTCCTTGACCATGACCTTTCCAATTACCACGATACTCTACAAAGAGTTTCTACCTCTTATTTATACAAACCCTAAGGCCTAAACCAATTAGGTCAACCACCTAAAGATATTACAATAAGATCATTACATAATTCCTTATTACAATGATATGCCATGTCGGCCTAAGATCAAAACAAAAATAACAAATCCATAAAGTATCTTGAAACATCCAGGTAATGTGTAGAGTACACGTTAGCATGATACTGGTCCATAACCTAGATAGGTACCAGACCTATTCTAGGTCCTCCACACCATAGCATTGTCTTCAAGCAGTTGAAGTATAATCAAAGGACATCTTCAGCATCTTGAAATCCATGAAGAAGTTGTACCAACACCAATTATGCATCCTATCATGATTCCTCAATGAAAGCTCTGCCAGTAGAGCCTTAAACTGGTGACGATAAGGATTTACTAGAGTGTATGATAACATCTGATTACCAAGCCAGTACCAACTGACCAAAACATGCTCATGAAGCATATAACACATGAAATCAAATATACTTCACTGATCCAAACATGCCGAAAGTGGCAACAAACAATCTCTTCTGCCAATAACACTAGAACTTCTACCGGTAACTTGTCTGCCGGTATAACAGCTAGTGTCGGTAACCAACCATAATAGCTAGTGTTGACATCAATGACAAAACATCAGTGCAACACATAATCAATTCATCCAAAATGCCAACAGATACCATTTTATTAACATATCAAAAATTCATGATGGGAATAATTGTTGATCAGGACATTAGCGCACAAGAAACTTGTCATATGTTGCAAAATATGCCATTATTAAGTTGTACGCACCATTTTATATCACTAAATGTTGGTAGAAAGGTACTACAACGTGTTAAAAAATTGAATGATGATAGAAAAATTTATATGTCTTACATTTGTGATTACATAGAAAGACCTATTGAAATGGAACAAGTGTGCCTAATATAATCAACATAAAATGTTTCATACAATAGATAGTGTAAGAAAGTAAAATGGCAAAAGATACAAAAGAAAGCAATTGTCAATGTCTACCCACAATTTAAATTGCCACCAAATGAAGATGATGATGAATTTGAAACATATTGTTGGAGTGAGTTGCTTTTATACAAACAGTTTCGTCATATCCCTACAAATATAAGCACATAAAGGGAACATATAATTACAAATTGGAAATTATTAAAGATGAATGGCTACTTAAGTTGGCATATTTAATGGAATCAATGAAGATTCTACAACTAAAAATCATGAAGATACTGACCATGATGATTTCCAAGGTATAGATGACACATACCTATATGAATGAGAGTACCTTTCGCAAATGGGGGCATCAAACAACTTCAACAAAAATGACCTCCAAATGTTGGGTAGGTGTGATTATGATATTAACTACAATTGAAACAACATTGATCTAAACGAGCAACTTGATAGTCTTGTTGTTCACTTCATAGCTACAAAAAAACTATGATACCAACCTACTCTTTGCCAATCATCATCTTTACAGAACACTGCATTTCAATTGGCAGCCAAACAACGACTTGCACTTGAAATTATTGTTCGCCATCATGCAACTCGTGATAACATAGCACTTTTGTGAATGATTATATAGGGAACGATAGACATCGACAAATTCTTTCTAATATAGATTGCACTAGAAAAAAAACTGAACATTGTTGCAAATGGCAACAACAATCCATTACTTGTGCTAGCTCCAACTAGTGTTGCTACATATAATATACAAGCAACTACGATCCATGCAGGCCTTCGAATTCCTATTAAAGACATGCAACCTTTAATAGGGAAATCTTTGATGTTGTTCCAAGAGCAATATAAACATATACAATACATTCTAATAGATGAAATGAGTTTTTTGGGCCCAAAATTGCTTTTAAAAATAGATAGCAGATTACGCCAAGCATTTCCTCATAAACAACATGAACCATTTGGAGGTATCTCAATAATCCTTGTTTGTGATCTTGGACAACTCCCCCTATAATGGACAAATCTTTGTATGAATCACACTCTACAACTCTTAGTCTATGACACTCTTTCACGATAATGGTCACGTTGGATACAACTTTTTCGCCAACAAGGTGCATCTCAAACACAACAATTTCATATTGTAATTCAGAACTTAAGAAATGCCTTGCCATTATGAATTGATTGGGATACTCTTATGAATCGATCTAGCACTAAATTAAGTGTTGAACAAAATAAATAGTTTGAAAAATTAATACATCTATTTGCAACAAATGCATCAGCTAGACTACACAGTAATAAAATGTTAAA
Source organism: Cryptomeria japonica (assembly GCF_030272615.1). Classification (NCBI taxonomy): domain Eukaryota; kingdom Viridiplantae; phylum Streptophyta; class Pinopsida; order Cupressales; family Cupressaceae; genus Cryptomeria; species Cryptomeria japonica. The sequence continues at coordinate 695,789,068 of NC_081414.1, forward strand.
ATAATTAAACTTGCCAAAAGCTAGAAGTGTGGCTCAAATTTCAAGGCAAACTAATGTTAACTACGATAATGATGAACAACTTCCATCTGATATAATCCTATGTTTAAATGAACAAGTAATGATAATTGCTAATTTATGGATTGAATTTGGTCTTGTAAATGGATCGTTAGGACAAATCAAAACAATTGTCTAAGATACCAATTCAAAGCCACCAGATTGTTGAAATAAAAATAATTGTCTATGAAATCAAAACAATTGTCTATGATACCAATTCAAAACAATTGTTGAATTTCAAAATTACACTAGCCCACCTTGGGACATTATAAATCCAAAAATATATTCTCATTGGTCCTATAACTCGAGGAAGTCGCACACAACTCCCACTGACAATGGCTTGGAATATCACTATTCACAAATCTCAAGGACTCACTTTGAACAGAGCAACAATAGATATAGGAAGAACTAAAAAATAGGGACTCACATTTACAACAATTTGAAGAGTCGCATCACTTGAAGGTTTGTGAATTGAGCCTCCTTTCCCTTTTGAAAGATATTCAAAATTGGAAAACAATCCTTATACCACTATTTGAAAAAAAGAAGTCAAATTGCAGGTACTCTCTGATCAAACATTCAACAAGTAATTTTGAAATACGCTTCCGCCAATAAAATCTTCAAATTCATTATCAAAATTTTAATGTTGTTCACTTCATATCTTACTTCAATTGTTTCTCCAGGATGCATAATGCACATAAGCAACTCATGATAGGTGTGAGCTCCACTCAGGTACTTTACCTTTTCAAATTAAATATTATTCATGAATATATTGTGTCCAATTTTTTTAAATAATCTCTTTTACATTTATGTACATATGTTCTTCACGCCTTTGCATTCTTTGTTCTTATTATATAGTAAATACCATCCACTTTTAAACAATTCAGGTATCTGTCTAGCCTTTCTTCTTTCATCGTTATAAAAGATCGATAATCATTTGTAATTGAACCTTATATATTTTGATTACTATTATGCACTTCTTTACAACCTCATTTTTCAACTTATTTGTTGTCTTCATTTCAGTGCATACATTGCTCTTTTCACATCTATAAGCTCCTTACAGGTTCTCTATCAACTTGCATGGCCTTCAACATTGACAACCTCACTGCAGGTATACAAAACCTTATTTATTTCACAAACTTATTTTATGCCTTGTTCCAACTTTTGGCTCTTTCAACTTGCATGTTTTTATACTATATTTCTGAGTACACTCATGTCTTGTCTTTTCAAGACTCCAATACAGGATGAATATTATATACAATTCCTTTTAAATGTGCATAACACTCGTGCACATTATTTCTCAACTTTTCTCCCCTCCAAATCTTTCAGTCAGGTATTCACTTTTTACACCATTGTCCACATCTCATTTCTATATTGTTCCATGTGAATTGACTTTTGTGGAATACTCTAGAATGAACCTATTATTTGCACCCATTTCCTTTTGCTTACTCCTACTCCTCTTTCAAATATTCTATTTGGAGCAGACAACCACCATTTAATTTAGCATTCGGTGCTCACCATTTTAGGTACCGAGTAATTTATATTTTAGTTTTGTTGATTCTTATTATTTGAATTGTTTGTATAAGTTACATTGCATATTTCCATCACAGTTTACTTTAATCAGGTTTCTAATTCCTTGTCTTTGGTTCCAGGTCCACTACTTCATAATGTTCAACTCATAGTTGCAGCCCATGATTTCAATCATACATAACAACTCTTATCACAAAAATTCCATTCCCTCGCTTTAACATTTGGATACTAGCTCGAATTTCACTCGTTCCATTTCAATGATTCAAAAACAAATTACAACACACAATCTCATTATTTTAGCACTATTAATCAATGTGACACATTTTGCCTAAAAAATGTTTTTCTATACTACTTTATTTCAAACAAGCTTTCCTTTGCCTCACTTGCTAATGGTGCAGTTTACAAATGTTGTGCAACTCCTAGTTAATTAAAATATTAATCAAATAATTGGACATGGCTTTATTAACTAGATTACTTTAGCCAAAAAGGATGCCATTTTTAATTAAATAATATTAATTAATTAATTAATACATGCGACCAAGGGAATTCAATTTGATTAAATTAATTAGTCAAATTTAAGTGTCTACAAGTACCATAAACATTACTAATTTTAAGTTAGTTATTTAAATTGCTCTTACATGGAAATTCTTATTACTACGTTGAATCTTGCAAAGTACATTGTCAATACCAACTAAAAAAATCTAATCCCCATAAACATTTTGCATATATTCATATTAAAAAATTATGTAACATCCAAACATCACACACAAAATAACCTGATAATGCTAGGTATAAATTCATTCTGAAAACTCCCAAATATTTCATACATATAACTCATTAATATATATGGTGTAGGTTCATTTCAAAAGCACCAAAAGTTCTCACAAAAATAACCTGAATATTTCAAGTGTAGTACCTTCCTAACTCCCAAATTTACCATTTTAGAAATATTTAAACTTTTCACACAATGTTAGGTGTAGACACATCCTAAAAAACCATAACATCCAATACAAATAACCCAATAGTGTATAGTGTAGGGTCACCCCAAACACACCCCAAAATTTCACACAAATAACCCAACAATGTAAGGTGTAGATTTTTTCACTATGAAGTATGATATCTTTCTAACAACACCAAAAAAAAGTGACAAAATTTTAGAGCCCTAGTAACTCAAGCTAAAATTCTCTAAAACATATTTATTATATAACAAAATCAAGCTTGAAAAATATATATGGTACAAAGTACATATCCATGAGGCCCTTGCTTGAAGATCCCTTATTTTCTTAATGGCTAAACAATAGAAAAATGTGTATACCACTAAGAAAAGTTATAAAACAATTATCATGTATATGAATATTATGTCAAACATAGATGAAATGTAGGCAAGTTGTGTATAATAATAGAGACATCTGATTAAACCTCTTGGTAATAAAAATAACATTGAGTGGAAAAGAAAAGGCCAAAAATGCAATGTGAGATCCTGCAAAACCAAGTGATAGATATATATCACCCCCATTGAAAAAGTAGCACCTATAATCACATATGGGCTAGGGACATCTACCTCCACAATAAAAATTACTAATATCATCATTACTGGTCATTGTCACAACCAAAAGTAGGGCATAAATGTTGTTTGGTGTTGCTCTTATCATCTCCATACCCAATTTATTTTGTTCATGGCCATCCTAGATTATTTTGGACTAACTTCTCAAGTTGTTAGTATGATTGACACTTCTAACTTTTTTGTTACAATATTCTTTGCAATTCTTTGTTGGACCTATAAATGTGCTTTGGTCATCTTCTCATCACATTTCAAGCTAAGTGCTTATGCTCAATATTGTGCTCTACATTCACAAAAATTGCAACTTGCATATAGTTTAGCACCAATATTCACACCCACATCATGTCACATGTTTGGCACTTAATGACCCCCATCATGAACTTCGCTTGCATGTTTTATGATCTCTCTCTCTCTCTCTCTCTCTCTCTCTCTCTCTCTCTCTCTCTCTCTCTCTATATATATATATATATATATATATATATACATATATATATATACATATATATATATATACATATATATATATACATATATATATATATACATATATATATATACATATATATATATATACATATATATATATACATATATATATATATACATATATATATATATATATACATATTGTAAACCTAACATGAGCCTATTGGTAATGGATATGCAGTTGTCACTTCTCTATTAAGACCTTTGTTGCACAAACAATATCAATTACTAAAAGACTACCAAACATATGCAAATTCACCTTACACAACTCTTTGATGTACCCATTGCACACCAAGGTGCGATTGCTAGGGGAAGAGCATCAATTATCATCCATGTTCCAATATTTGTTCACTCTTTGCACACCCAACCCCCTAATTACTAACTTTAAAGAAACCAAAAATAAAAAATAAAAATGAAAGCCCATTAATAAATCTCATATGTACCAATAACTACCCCATCTTTTAGCATTTTTGGACTATAATTGGCCCATTTATGCACCATTATTGGTAACCATAGTGCACGACTATTGGTGCATTTGTGCATAAGTATAGACAATTTTAAGTGCACAGTTATTGACACATCTTTAAGTAGATATTGGGCAACACTTTGAAATGGTACTTTTTGACCCTTGCGTGCATGGTTACTACCTAGACCTGCCAAAACAATAGATATAAGCAGTTAAGTTGCATACATAGACAACATAAAAAAATCATCAAAATATGATGTATTGTTTAGAATCTATGGGCATCTAAAGTTAACTATAACGACTACTGGTATGCTTCTCATAGTTTAGGCTATTTGACCTTTTTTTTTATCTCATACACCTTTCTCTATAAGTTTCATGCTAGGGTTTCATGTAGCAGAGGCATTACAAGTATGACATTTGAGATATGGATTGGTACCAGGGGCACAAATGAATCAATTATTATTCAAACATGTTAAAAAATGAGCAGCTATGTGTACATGTGAAATTTATTGATAGACTTTTAGTTATTTATTTTTTGATTTTTATTTTAAATTAATAATTGAAAATTGAGTGTACAAGGAGTGCACGATTATAACATGAACGGTAAGGTGCTCTTCTCCTAATGAAAAGTGAACTCACTTGGATAGTAGAAGGAGCGATTGACTTAAATCACACACTAAGCTTTGACTTCTAGACATAAAGTTTTAAACACTCAAAATTCACTGAAATTCTCTAGACTACTTAATTTGGGGGTATGCCATAAGCAGCTGAGTTGGTCAGATGTGCAAGTAAAGGTTTAAAGGCCACACACAAAGGAACTGTAGGCCTGGGGATAAATTAAGCATTGAAATTTGTGCCACAAATGCAAGCAGAGTTGGAAAAAACTAAACAAAAAATACGAAGTTGGTATCCTACGTGGTGTTTGTGTGTTGCTTTTGGATTTGATTGTGTAAGTATTATTATTATTATTATTTTACATCAACGTTTTGGATCTCTATCATCCTGATGATGGATCATAGAGTGTGATTCGAAATGTTGATGCAAAAAAAATACTTACACAATCAAATCTAGAAGCAACACACATACATTATCATGGATTGTGGAAATCTACTAGCATCAACTACATGGTTTATTTAAAAGTCTTAGTTTGAAATATAGGTAAAATAAATTAAAAAAATAATACATAATATAGATAAAATAAAATAATAATGATTTAAAAATTAAAATTTATGTATCTTATATGTATGTTGTAAATAATATAGTTCTTAGTTAAATAAAATAGTTTAAAATTATATGATTGTATATTGTAATGTCTCCGTTCATGTTGACCAAATATATTTCTCTCTTTCTTTTTCAATTCATAATTCACCTATCAATTTCCTTTCATTCCCATCAATCTTCATTTATGTATAGGGAGTTTGTTTGATCTTGTTAATTGTACAATTTTTATTATGTTCTCATTATTTACTCATTTGTTCCTTTTTGCATAACTCCTTTTTTATTATCCATTTTTCATGTATTTTCATTATTCTTGCATACTTTGTAGTGTCTCTTTTGCATCAATAGTAGTTACCATTACACATCATATTTTTTAACTTCTTTTGACATTTATTTAATCATTATCATACAGACCACAACTTGTTTAGAGTGACATTGAAGAAAAAGTGTTTACAATTGAATTTCAAATGCTAAAATTTGAAAAATTGAAATAAAAAGGGAAAAATATTTTCAAATCTTCCTTGAAATATCTAATCAATAAAAAAGTGGCGTCTTATCAAATGATGCACCTTTAATCTACACTTATTTGCAATGTTTAATTATTCTATACTTACTTGACTCCAAGTCAATACTTCATTTTCAGATACAAAATAAAATAATTAAATAAGAGAATCAAGTAGTTGAACATGTTGCAATAATTATGAGGATATTTGTCAAATTATGAGGAGTCTAGTGGTTGAACATGTTGACATTTTACTTTTCCATGAGCTAAAGGTTGTGAATTTTTGGTTGAACATCAATATGAAATGCATATGGAAGGATACAAAATACGTCACTACCAAGCGTGATATAGGTAAGGTTGGGGTGGCTATCCTCTTGAGTAATGTTTGGAGCAAAAATGTTTCTAGATGGGGTTATTCACCATTAGCTTTGTAAAAAAAATTAGCTATATTTAGCTTTGTTAAAAAAATTGCTAAATTATTTAACTTTTTTATTTTTCAAAACTAGTGAGAGAAACTTCCACTATGTGATGCATGTGATATTATAATACCACTTTTCATAGTCTTCTAGAACAGAAAACCTTATCAAATCCAATGATAGTTGTCAGAAATCCGCAATAGAAATAAACTAATAGATATAAAAATATGTAAAATATAGAGAAACAAAATGTTAGCAAGATTTTTTTTCTTTTTCAATTTAACTCACTTCTTTATAGAAATAATTTAAATTGTATTTTGTTAATTTTTCTTTCTTTCTTAAATATGATTATTAAAATATTGATATTAGTACAAATGTTTAATTTATCTTGACACAATTTCTTAATTTTATGAAAAAATTATACAATTTATATGCTACCTTCCAATTTATAAGAGATTCTATATAAATCAAAATTGGCATTACGATTGCACCTCTATCCTAACAAAATGTTGACTCCAAGTCGATCCCTCATTTCTGTCGACAAACTGAAATGATTAATCCCACATCACAGACAAACGACAATCATAATCAAAGAAAGAGACCATGAGCCATCCCGGTCACTCTAAATCACTCAGTGACATCATCGAGCAACATAGGGACATGATCGAAGCCAAAGATAAATCAATGAAAAGATAAGACTCACAAATTCAAGCAAATCAAACAAACATCTTGATCTTTATTGTCAAAAGTTGAACGTGCTGATAGGACGATCATGCTGTCTGGTTTCAGGAAATGTGATACCCCGTCTAAGACAGGACACAGTCTGGTTTCGAGTATACCACACCCTGTATAAGACCCATGATAGTGTGACAAGGACAAATGATTTGGATGCTGATATTCGATTGATAAGACAATTTGGATCAGTTTGAATATTTGGTTTGAGTTGAAAAAGTTCATCTGGTTAAAGCATGATTTCAGTTAAAGCACAATGTTTGATTGCGAGTCGTTGGATGTATACTCAGTGATCTGTCGATGCATAAAGGGAATACTTTATTGCAAAAATGCATGTTTTTGGTTTTTGGATTTTTACAATTTTTTTTTTGTTGTTCATTTTTTTCAGGACTTTATTTGACTTTTTATGAATTTTTTTCAGGACATTATTTGATTTTTATGGATTTTTTCATGACATTTTTCAATTTTTATGAGATTTTTTTTCAGGACTTTTTTTGATTTTTATGGATTATTTCAGGACATTATTTGATTTTTTTGGATTATTTCAGGACATTATTTGATTTTTTTGGATTATTTCAGGACATTATTTGATTTTTTTGAATTATTTCAGGACATTATTTGATTTTTTTGGATTATTTCAGGACATTATTTGATTTTAATGCTCTAGTGATTGATCATGACGAGGGAAAAGCACCCAATGCGCACTTGAAAAACACATAAACCAGGACCAAAACATATGTACAAGACACTGGAATAAGCAAGACAGTGATGTTGACCAATAACAGGTTTGGAATAAAACATTGGGTTGAGTGAACAATAAGCATGATAACTGGCCTAGAGAAAGCATGGCGAGAAGTCATGATAGATGACGGAGCAATAATCTCATTACTCATGGCGCCTGATTGCCAGGTTTTCACCATGGTACTTGCCCAAAGCGCCTGTTTGCCAGGTTTTCACTAGAGGGCGAATCATTTATTTTTTTGCTTTTTTGCTTTTTTCATTTTTTTTGTATTTTTTGCTTTTTTCATTTGTTTTTGTATTTTTTGCTTTTTTCATTTTTTTGTATTTTTTTGCTTTTTTCATTTTTTTGTATTTTTTCTTTTTTCATTTTTTTTGTATTTTTTCTTTTTTCATTTTTTTTTGTATTTTTTCTTTTTTCATTTTTTTTGTATTTTTTCCTGACTGGAAGAGGGAGTTGACTCCCCAAAATATGTCATTGAATCCAGGTCAATAGCAAAGCCTGCCTTATGGTCGCCTTGTGGTATACCTTCCCGTAGTCCCAGGAACTCTGCAATTGCTTCGTCATTCTGAAAACAGTCCAACGTGAGCGGTTCTTGTTGGTCATATTGGATAAGTTGGGGATATATAAGGGGCATGTCATCATCGATTGTAAGGATAGAATGGGCTGATATGGTAAAAATGTGAATGTCCGTGGTGTCACTATCCGAACTGCTTGTGTCGGATTCGGAGCTAGGATCCCAAAATGACTCGATCCAAGCATGAGGACAGGTTTTAGGAAGAGGAGTTATTTCATGTTTATCCTCCATAGGCAAGTTATCAGGGTCAATGAAGATATTGTCGAGGGCATAGGTGCTGGAAGAAAAAGAACTCCACTCCCAGTCATTAGAATCAGTCTCGGGTTGGGTAACCTCAGGTGTTATTTCATCATCAGAATCACGCCCTTTTCGACACGTGGACCTTTTGGTAGATGTGGATCCAATTCGTAACGGTACAAAACCTAACCCTAAAGTCGGGGGTCGCCTCTCAGGTATGATGGGTTCTATCCTTCCATTGTTTTTCAAGCCTAAGCCACTGCAGCCATCATATCCTTTCTTCTGCAGCATAGTAAATCCTTTGCCATATAATTCCACTGGCAACTTGACAGGTGGAGTTTCAGTTGGATCCTTATAGAGCCAATCTATGGCATCATCATTTATAGTTTCTTTGTCAAGTTCTCCCCATCTTGCAAATGTAGTGGGAGGCTGATATTGAATAACGACCTTGGGTTCCTTTTGCAATAAATGCGGTTTTCCATATGACTTTGGAGACATCGGCAAATTCCCAATGAGGAATGTTTGGTCCATTGAATATTCTCCACACCCTTGGTATTGTATCTTCAGTTTTCCTTTAACAGCATCCAACAATGCATTGGGATCCACATAACTGTCTGGTTTGGCTTCTGTATTGACTGGTACTTGCCGCTGAGGAGTATCCCTTAGGGTAGCACAAAACTGGAATGGATTAGGATCTCCTAGAATGGTTATCTCAGTTCCGTTGTAAGGATATTTTAGACATTGATGATAAGTGGACGGAACTGCTTTCATGGCATGGATCCACGGACGGCCAAGGATCATATTATAAGGGAGATCAAGGTCTAGGACTTGTAGGAAAGTATTTTCCATCACTGGACCAACTCTAATGGGCAATACAATTATCCCTTTGGATGGGCGCTCAGCATCATCATAGGCTTTGATTGTTATCCTTTTGGAAGCATCAATGTCATTTTCTGAATATCCGAGGCCAATGACCACTCTTAAGGTGCAGATATTAAGACCCGCTCCGCCATCTATCAAGACCCGTTGGATTTTGCAATTGTGGACAAAGACTTCTAGGTGCAAGGGGTCATTATGGGGAAGCTTGTCAGGTGAGATGTCACTATCGGAAAATGCAACATTTCGGGAAACGGCTAAATGTCCAATCCGCGCTTGAAATTGGTCAACATCAATATCTGTTGGGACAGTGGACTCAGTCAAGGCTTTATCTAAGACTGCACGATGCATGGGAGACATTTTCAACAACTCTAGGATGGATATTTGTGCAGGTGTTTTGCCTAGATGATCCAAAAGATTATACTGACTCGCAGGCACTGGTTTGGGAGGAGCTGCAGGAGCTCCTTTCACGACTATTTTGGATCGCCGAGTGGTGACCGCACAAGAAGGATCTTGTCCTTTTATTCTCAAGGTAGACACATACTCATTTGACGCATGAAAACAATTAATGACATTGTGATAACCGATATTTGCATAATTGGCTGTTTGAGCAGAATTGGAAGAAGACGCTTTACCCTTGTCATGATCAAGCAAAGGAGTTTTGAAAATAGTATGATCAGTATTAGAGGTCGGATGGGTTAGATCTATCTCAATTACTCCTTGTTCCAATAAATCTTGAATCATATGTTTTAATTGAAAACATGAAGCGGTTTTATGTCCTTTAGACCGATGATATTCACAGTACGCATTATCATTCCACCAATGCGGTTTTTCCGCTGGTTCTGCCTTAATATCTGGTAGTTTGATAAACTTCGCTTGTATTAATTGCTTCATGATTGATTCGATAGGCTCTCCCAATGGTGTAAACTGTCGAGGAGGCCCATCCCGCGATCGGAAGGGTTTGCGTTGTTGATTTTGTTGTTGGCCTTGTTGTTGATTACATTGTTGAGCATACTGTTGTTGAGCATGTTGTTGATATTGTAGTTGTTGAGCATGCGGTTGATATTGCGGCTGTTGAGCGCGCTGTTGATATTGCGACTGTTGAACATGCTGTTGATATTGTGACTGTTGAGTATGTTGTGGATATTGCGACTGTTGAGCAACATTGTTCCTAGGTACTTGATTTTGTTCCATAGTCGACATATTAGGAACACTCAACTTCTTGATTGTGAATGGGGGTTGATTTGCATTTACCACTCTCGCATCAACAACACCATCATTAGTGACGTTCTTGTTCTTATACCAAAATCTGTTTCTGTCCCCTGAAGAATTTATATTGTCATTGTCCTTATTGAGCTTGATAATTCCTTTAGCTACAAGAGCTGTTTCAATACTCATTCCTTTCTTAATGAGGTTTTCTATAGTACTAGGACTTTTTAATTTTAGCTCATACATCATTTCTGGGACCAGATTCTGGATAAACAGATTCACTTGTTGTTCTTCAGGTATATCGAGAGAAGAACGACTATACAGGCTTCGCCAGCGTTGCAAGAAAGTCACTAATGGTTCACCTTGCTTCTGCTTAGTATTACATAAATCCGACATAGTCACGTCACTATCGATATTGAACGCGAAATGAGATATAAACTTTTGTGCCAGTTCTGACCAAGTCTTTATATTTCCTGGCAAATGTGAATACCAATCCATAGCTTGTCCAGCGAGACTTCGTGCAAATAATCGCATTAAATATGTCTCCTCATAGCTTACTTCCATGCACGCCGCGTAAAATGCTCGAATATGATCCTTTGGATTGCCATTCCCTCTATATTTCTCAAAGTTGGGTGCCTCAAAATGCTTAGGGAATGGAGGCATGTATATACTCTTGTCAAATGGGTTAGGACATAAATCTTGATCTGTATACAATTTCTTTGTTCCTTTAATTTCTAATGCATCAACCTTTCGTTGCAACATCTCAAGTTGTTGTGCGATTGTATCAGATTTTAGAGGTCCATCATTAATCCCGGTTGGTATTCTTTGTTGATATATCGCATTTCCGATCGGTTGTTGATATTCTGCAATGGTCATTTTTGGTGTCTCGTGCACATAAAGTTCTTGGTACTTCTCTTGTTGTTGCGGTTGTGCTATGCCTTGATATTGACCTTGTTGTTGTGCCCCTTGGAGCCTAGGTTGATATTGCAATTGAGCAGGCTGTTGATATTGCATAGGCACCAATTGCGGTTGTAAAGTAGGATAACTTGTTTGCCTTGGCACATATTGTGGCACATGTTGTTGGTGTTGACGAATCGGAATTTGTTGAATTTGTGCCAATTGTTGTCGCGGTGTATATCCCATCATTTGTAAAAAACTTTGTTTAGATGGTTTTTGTTGCTTCTCCTTAGGATGGGGTATAACACTTGCATTAACTTGCTGTATTGCTTGTCCAATCCCCTGTGATGGTTGCAAGTTTGTGTTGACTTGTAATGGTGCCGAAGGTACTGCAATTTGTTGTTGACTGCCATATGGTTGTTGTTGCATATCATTTGTTTGCACATTTGATTGTACCTTTTGTATATTACTCAATTGTTGCAACAATTGCTGGTGGTGCAAACCACTATCCATAGTTCTTTGTGTCGCCATTATTGAAGGATCTGTCGAAATAGTGTTTGACAAAGATACATAAGAACTTTGTTGCATCATGGAATTGCTTTGGACATTATTGACATTAGGTATTCCAGTTGTGAAATGTTCTTGTATCTTAGATGTTGATCCAATTTTATGCACATGAGGAACCACTTCTTGTTGAGGAACCATTGTCGATATTTGTTGGGTCTTCATTTGATCTTGTATTACAGGCGTTGTATTAAATAATGGATTATTTATCGTCTCAAATGGTGACTTTTGAGGAATAGTCACTATCAATTCCTTTAGAGCACGTTTACTCATCAAGGTAGGTTGAGTTGCTTGTTGTACATTTTCTTCATTTGGATGTGAGGAAAAACTTAGCGGCCCACTACCTTGTTGTGTTTGCACATTCAGATGACCGGAGGACGCAGGAGCAGCGGTATGTATCTTGAAAACCCATGTTTTGAATTTCATGAATTTTGATGGCTTACGGGACATGGCGGGGATGAGGAGGACAGAGGGAGCACCCAGTGACAGAGGCACGTACTCCTTAGGATAGACAGTGGACATTATGTAGTTTGACATTTTGCAGTCAGCCTGCGGGCCATACTTAGGACAGACAGTCCGATTTTGTACTCCGACATTATTATGATATGTGATATGATATGCATTGATATGATGGAATGTAATATGTTATGACTGATGTAGTGATTTTGCTATGTATGGATGACTTTTGCACTTGTGTATGAACATGTATGGATGCATTTTTATGTATTTTGGATGTATTTATGAAATGAAATGGATGGAATGCAAATGTACTAACCAAATGGATGCAGGATGTAGCATGTATGTTTGGAGATCGGAGCACTAGACCGAACTGACTATCCGACCGGACGGAAGAAATGTTAGTAAGAAATGAGATAGAAGACAGTTAGAGATGATGAAAATTTGCTTTCAATAATGCACTTTGTAGGTGAGAACCTTTGTTTTTATTTAGCAAAATGGATGTGTAGCATCATGGCATTGAAGGCCAGAGCTGAAATGCAACCCGATTTGCATAAGACAGACACAGCATAAACAAATGACAATCACAATCAAAAAAAAGAAAAGAAAAGGATCATGAGCCATCCCGGTCACTCTAAATCACTCAGTGACATCATCGAGCAACATAGGAACATGATCGAAGATAAATCAATAAAAAGATAAGATGCGCAAATTCAAACAAACAAACAAACATCTTGATCTTCATTGTCAAAAGTTGAACGTGCTGATAGGACGATCATGCTGTCTGGTTTTAGGAAATGTGGTACCCCGTCTAAGATAGGACACAGTCTGGTTTCGAGTATACCACACCCTGTATAAGACCCATGATAATGTGACAAGGACAAATGATTTTTAATGTAGATATTCGATTGATAAGACAATTTGGATCAGTTTGAATGCTTGGTTTGAGTTGAAAAAGTTCATCTGTTAATGAGTGATTTCATTAAAGCACAATGTTGGATGGCAAGTGTCGTTGGATGAATGCTCAGTGATCTGTCGATGCATAAAGGGAATACCTTATTGCAGAATGCGTGTTTTTGGATTTTTGGAGTTTTACAATTTTTTTGTTCGTTCATTCTTTTTTCAGGACTTTATTTGATTTTTATGAATTTTTTCAGGACATTATTCGATTTTTATCATCTTATTTCAGGTCATTTTTGGATTTTTATAACTTTTTTTTTCAGGACATTATTTGATTTTTAAGATTTTTTTCAGGACATTTGCGGATTTTTATGATTTTTTTTTTTTTTGAATGATTTATGATTTTTTTATGGATTATTTCAGGACAATTTTCAATTTTTTTTGAATTTTTTTAAGGACTTTTTTGGATTTTTATGAGATTTTTTTCAGGACATTTTTCAATTTTTAGGAATTCTTTTTCAGGACATTTTTCAAATTTTTATGGATTTTTTCAAATTTTGCCCCCAGTGTCTAGCAAGGCAAGGAATATGACAGGTGAATAAATAGGCTTGCTGAAATGATGAGGGATAGAGGAAAGACAAAGGCCTTTTATTATGGACACAATGCGGATGCAATTTCCAAGAGCTATTATGTGATGGGACAAGAGACTGGATATGACAATGTAAAGCAGTGACATGGCATGAGGGACATGTCAAGAGGTGTTTTGAAACCATGTTTAAATTTTTGCGTCCTTATGTCAGATCAAGATCAAGGAATGAAAAAGAGTATATGGATAGTGATAAGATATGGATAGGATAAGCAAGACCAAGAATGGATAAGGGACATGGACTGAAGGTCGGGATTGGCTAAGGGATAGTGGCAGAAAGTTGCAATAAGGTAGGGAATATGGATGAAAGGTTATAATAAGAAAATGGATAAATGACCAAAAGCTATGATAGACTAAAAGCTGCAAACAAGATGCTCATGAAGATCCTCAGCCTTGTCAAGATCAAAGGTGGAAAGGGAAATTGGACATGAGGGACAATAGGATATGAAGGGTAATGACATGGTATAATAGGATAATGATGGGCAATAGGATATGAAGGGTAATGACATGGTATGATAGGATAATGAAGGGCAATAGGATATGAAGGAAGAGATCTGCCCCCAAGTGTGGTGTGCAAGAAGTTCATGGATTACACATGACGCCTGTTTGCCAGGTTTTCATCATGGTACTTGCCCAAGGCACCTGTTTGCCAAGTTTTCACCAGTGGACGAATTATTTTTCTTTATTTTTTTTTTTTCTTTTTCTTGTCTTTTTTTTTTTTTTTTGTATTTTGACTTTTTCAGAAGAAGATGGACACATGATAGGGGATGGAAGAAGGACTCAAGCATCTTTTTATTTGGATAGTAGCCTTGAAAAGAATGGACCATGACCTTTAAAAGTATGCTCAAAGACGTTGGTAGGATAAGGACATGGACAATGAGATGAAACTAAGGCAAGGATTTATGCAAAGGATGGGATCAAAGGGATGGAAGGATGGAAAATATGCATTGGATAATGGATAGGGTATTGGAAGAATTGGGTTTCACTGAATGGAAATGTTGGCAAGATCAACATTGGCACACACCTTGAGGGGTGATGGACTGATGGAGGACAAATGTATTTTGGACTGTAAGATTTGTATGGAGGAATAACTAGTGATTTTGGGACATAAGGGCCCAAAATGGATGAAGAAGGTGATGGAGGAACAAATTTGAGAGGTTGGGATGGAGGAATAGCAATTTTGGATGCCAAGTTGGATTTGGCTTTTTGTGCTTCAAGGAGCTTCTTAGGGATCCACATGGTTTTTGATTTTTCATGCTTTTGTGGTTCCTTGGAGTGCATTGCTTGCACAAGGGATTTAGGAACCCATATATATTTTGACTTTGCTTTATTTTGCTCAGTGGGCCTTTGTGGCCTTTTGTATTTTTCTTTTTCTTTATAGATCATATTGTTCTTTGTTTTGACATGTCGATTAGATTGGACATGTTGATCTTTGAATACATGTGGATTTTTAGACTTACGACTTTTATGCTTGGCATCCAAATTGCTTGGAGGAGGGAATGAATGTTGGTGTGGATGGGAATGATATGGAAGCATGTGGGATGGATGGAAGGTTCTCCAAGATGTGTGCCTTTGCTGATGTTGCATAGGAGAAGGAGGGATATAGGGACCTAGAATGGATGGAAGCGATGATGGGGAAGGTGGACATTTGAATTTTGACTTTGAAGGGATACCAACACCTTGAGTGTGAGCTCTGTAGCCATGACCCTTAATATTTTCTTTGATATGGAAGGGTTCTTGCTTGTGAAGGTCTACTCCTTTGCCTTTATCAATATCTTGACTTGTAGGATACTCTTTTCTTTGGGAAGAAGATGCAAGTTCATTATGAGGTGGATGTGATATGAGAGAAATAATGAGATCTTGAAGTGGATCAGATTGGACCAAAGTGGAAGAACCCATTGTTAATGTCAGGGGTTCATGAACATCTTGCACTGCCACGTTAGAATCATGAGGGGGATTAGGATCATGAGGGGGACTAGGATTGTGTAGTAGACATGGTTCAATGATAGGCTCTTCAAGAGATGGAATGGAAGAAATAATGGGATCGTCAAAAGAAATGCAATCTTGGAGTGGATATGCGGGATTAGGACATGGAGATGGAGGAACAAGTGGATCTTGTGGAGGATCTAAAGGAATAATTTGATCTTGACAAGGAGGGAGATCATTGGAATCCTCTTCAAAGATGCTTTGCTCTTGACTTTTAATCGGATCATCAGAAAGGATGGAAGGGATATCTTGATCTTTCTGAGGAAGTGGAATGTCAATGGGATTTGAAAGGACATTTTGCTCATTAAATGGAATGGGATCCTTTGGGATCGAATGGACTGGGATATCTTGATCTTGCCCGGGGAATGGAGTGCCAATAGGACTTTGGATAGGATGTACAAGAATAGGGGAATCATTATGAGTGTCTGGGGAAATGGGATCTTGGTCAACAATTGGATGGGGTGATAAGGTTTCAGGATCTTGATCTTGATTTGCTTTAGGACTCATTTCTTCGTGCTCTAAATTATCCTCTTGACATGAGGTTGGACTTTGGATATGCATGGAGGATTCTGACAAGGAATCAATGTTTTGGCATGAAGGAAATGCACTTTGAACATTTGTGATGGATTCTGACAAGGAATCAATGCTTGAACATGAGGAAGAGGGACTTTGAATGGGGTCCTCTAAAACAGGTAATGGCAATAAAGTGCATGGTGGCATTGGGTCTTGTATTTCTGAAACATGACAAGGATGTGCATCATGAATTGGATTATCTTGGCAATCAATTATGGATAGCTCTTGGACAATTGCATCCTTAGGTGTATTGTTTAATGAGGACAATATGGAAGGTTCTTGTGAAACTTTTAAAGGTGTAGGGATAGATGCCACTGGAGAGTCAATTTTCTTGCGGGGGGATGAGGCATTGCTAGACATAAGTGTATTATCTTTATCTTCCTCAAAAGACTCACTTAGTCGTTTCCTTAAGAGCATTGCAATAAGGCCACCCTTCTTTTTAGGTTTTGACATGATTGGACTTGGAATTTGAACTTGTTTTTTATTTGATGTCATGTTTTGATATTGGACTTGATGTTGATCAGATTGGTTTGACATGTTTGAAACTTGGGTTGGTGTGTGTTGCAACCTTTGTTTTTGAATGTTTTGTGGCAGTTGTTGACATTGATATGTTGATTGAACTTGAACTTGTTTTTGATTTGATGTCATTTTCTGATATTGAACTAGATGTTGATCATTTTGGTTTGACATGTTCAAAATTCGGCTTGGTGCATGTTGCAAGTTTTGTTTTTGAATTGGTGATTGTGGTTGTTGACATTGATATTCCACCATTGGTTGAACCATTTGTTGACATTGTATAGTTGGTTGGACATATTGTTGAAATTGAACCATTGGTTGTGTTGGTTGCATATGTTGAACAATTGGTTGTGTCATTGGTTGTGATGGTTGAAAATATGATTGATAGTAAACACCTTCTTGTTCTTGTTGTGGAGGCACATAATGTTGAAATTGATGTTGTCTCCTTTCTTGTAATTGTTTCATCATCTCTATTTGGGAGAGGAGAGCTGGTATGTCTGATCGTTCAAGAAGAGATCTTACATTAATTGGCTCAAAATTTGGATTTTGACCTGGAAATTTTTGAAACATTTTGGACATTTGAGATCTTATCTTCTCACTGTTTATCACTTTTTGCTCCAATATCTCCTTTTCTTGAGCTAGTTTCTCCTCTAGTTTTTGTATTTGGACATTTAAATCATCATGATAAGTTTGACCGATATTGCCTTGTTGTTGGGTTGGATATAATTGTGATTGCCTTGGATTAAAATTTGATTGCATTGTCGGTTGATATGTCAAACTTTGTTGCATCATTGGTGCTTGGAACCTTGTTTCAATAGACATGTCACTATGCAAATGCAATATTTTTGGAATTTTTCAAGTATAATGTATGATATGCAATTAAATGCAACCTAAATAAATGAAAATGCAATCTATGTTTTTGGTGTTTTTGAAGATTTTGACAAACTTTTGGAATGCAAATCTAAGAGAGACCCTTAGGATATTGGAATGATGTCTAGACCTCAAAGGACAAAAGGACTTAAATGGCAAAGGACAAGATGACAATGTCTCCCCTATATGCTTGGATACTAAGCTAGGTTTGACGAAATGATATTGATGACAAAAGGACAAAAGGTTTGATAAGGTCTAGACTTCTTAACAATGACTTAGGGTTTATCAAAGATTTGGATTACTCAAGTATGACAAGACCTAGTTTTGACACTATATGCAAAAGGACAATTGCTATGAAAATGACCCTAATATGATATGATAATGACTTAGGCTTAATGAAGAGACTTGGGATATGCAAATGCAAATGTATGACAATGGTATGACTTTAATGCAAGAGGACATATGCAAATGGATGACCCTTATTGATATGCAAAGGAGTATGACTTAGGTGAAACCTAACCTGATACTTGATAATGAACTTTGCAAAATGCAACCTAGGATGAACCTAAATGTAAGTGACATAAGAGTTGAGACAAGTTTTTGAACAATGTTGGATAACCATGCTTGAAGGATGATCTTTGAATCTTGTTGAATGTTTGTTGGATGAATGTCTCTTGTGCTTAACTTTATGTTATATCAATGTGCTTGCTCTTGAAATGGTATTCAACTTTTGACAATCAAAGAATACAAGATGTTATAACTTAGACTCAAGACAATCATGCTCATTTCCACATTCCTTAGGGTAGGCAAAGACATTAGGTACTTGAGAGGTAGACTCATTATGGGATTCAAGGAGAATACATAGATGCTTGACCCCACAGGCTCCCCTCCACGACACTCACTTCTCAGGGCAGCCAAGCATCAGTCCCCATGGAATCTCCCCATGGCGAACTTAGTATCTCTTCCAAGTATCCGAATTTGTCCTTCTCAAGCAACTAGAAGGGTTTTTGGCCTCTAAAAACAAGGTATGTAGTAAGGATTTCTGTTAAGCATTACTCCTTGATGTCATGCAAGCATGATTTAGACATTAAGCCCATCAAGATACCAAACAAATGTAGTCGCGCAAGCGCGATTTAGACCAAGAGGCCCTACTTAGATGTTGATATGAGAAAGAGTTCAAGGGGCATCACTTCCCAAGTAACTGCAATTCCCACGTAACACTTCCTTCAAAGCTTTCGCCCATCAGGTATTTTTTTATAGTGAGTTAGAATGCCAAGGAATTCTAGCCGTACTCACTTTGGGTCGTCCCCTTCTCACGATTATCACTCGCTTGCTAAAGCAAAGTGGTCGGGAAGGCAGGCCCTCTAATGGAGACAAACAATCAACAACACAAGCATGGTATTGAAGATCTGGATTTCTGATCACCCTATAAAGGATGAGAGCATACTCTCCTACTCCAATGTCATACTTAACAAACAAAGCAAACAAGGGTTCATTTCCACCTACTTAAAAAATCACTAAGTGCCTAATTAAAAACTCAAACACACAATTTGGTTGTTTCTCCAAGGCAACCTGCAAAACACATGTCAGAAGTTTGATTTGTTGTCTTTGACCATCGAATCTGCATAACACATGTTAGTAGTTTGATTTTTGGTCTTTGTCATGCATATGCCAAGATCCTGCACAAATAATTAGTACCAAAATCCAAAGCATAGATGATCTGATTTATCAAAATTATCAAAAAAAATTAAGAATTTCAGTCCACTTTGAGAAGGCATAACTTTCTCATCCTAGCTCCGAATTACAAACCGTTTGATGTGTTGGAAAGGTATTCAAATAATCTAGAACCAAATTTCAAAAACATCAATGATGTCTCGTCATGTTTACGGGCACCATATTTGTCCAAAAATGCACCGAAAACCCTCAAAATTGCAATTTACTAAAACATATAAAAATTTTCAAGTAAAAACTGCATTTTTCACCTCTGATCTGGACTTTACACAGGCGCAAAAGATAGTACACAAGCGCAGGTTGTCAAACACAAGCGCAGAATGTATTGACACAGGCACACGACTCTTCAACACAGGCGCAAGATTCTTCACATAGGCGCAGGATGTCTCCAGAATGCATTACACGACCCTGTTTTTGAGTTTTGACCTGCAAATCAGCTTAGAAGGACTCCAAAACACAATAAGATGGTTAGAAGGTTAGTATTCACGTCGGGTTCACCATTTAATGTGGCATAGAAATTAGGAATCATCACAAGATAAGTAAATCAATCAAAACACAAAATATGATAACATAATCAAAAGAATACTCATGAAATGAACCTAATTCCAAAGCACATTCAATAGAGGTATGGAAATGAAGCATTCAAAAGAAAACATTATGCAAACCAGATGTAAGATTGAATACTCCTTCCATGCGGCTCCATTGTTGTTCTTTCCTCTTCAATAGTTTTGTGGATCTCACCTACAAGTGCTCACACAATTGAAAGCAAAAAGGCTCAAGAGTACTAGAACGAAAATTTGGTAGTTTGATAGCAATTCGGAATTCATGAAGTGATTGAAGGGGTAAGGATTTCGAAGGGTTATTAGAAGGGATTTGATTGAAAAAAACATCCAATTTATAGAGAAATTGGATAAATGACAAGATTGGCATGATGCAATTCAAATGGAAATTGCCAATCAACATGACAAAATATGACAAATTATGCACTTTCCATGCACAATTTGATTGATTGAGAATTGATGACAAATTATGACACATTTCATGTCAAATTGATTGATTATCAATTATGACAATTTCATGACAAATTGAAATGCCACTCCCATAGAATTAGGAGATGAATTAGGAGGGAAAAGGAATTAGAAATTTGAAAATTAGGAAAAAGAAATTGATGACAAATTAGGAATTTAGAAATTGAAAGAAATTAGAAATTAGGATTTAGTGAATTAATTAATAATTTTTCATTTATTAATCAATTCACAAAGAGGAATAATTAGCCAATTAAATAAAGATTTAATTGTAATGAGAAGACTTAGGATAAATAAGTAATTTATTTAATCCTAAAGGAAGAAATGACAAATTAGGTTAAATGACTAAATCATAAAACCCTAGAAGATGAATTAGAAATGACAATTAGGTCTTGATTAAAAATGATTTGATTGATAAATGCGCCAATTGACGAGGAACAATGACAAATTGATCCAAATTGACATAATTGAGACAAAGAATGATCGATAGCAAAATAATCGTAAAATGACAAAATCGACAAGAGGACAAGGATCAACAACAAAATGGATTGCAATATGACAAGATAATGACCACGATCGATGACAAATTGATCGCAAAATGATAAAATTGATAACGACCACGATCAATGACAAATTGATCGCAAGATGACAAGATCGAACATGACAACGATCAATGACAAATCGATCGTAAAACGAAAAGATTGAAGGATTGATGACAAATCGACAAGATTGATAAGAGGACAAAAACCCTAATTAGGATTGACAATGTCCAAAATGATAAGATTGATGATAATAGAGCAACGATTGATGACAAATCGATCGCAAGATTGATAGGAGGACAAAACCCTAATTAGGATTGACGATGTCCAAAATGATGACAAATGAATACGCACATTGATGCGACAGGGTAAAATCGATCAAAATCATGACTGGATAATGTTGTCGACAAGACCAAATTCGAGGACGAGATGAATGAAGAATATAGAAGAATGACTCGATGTTCGCAAATGATAAAGACCAAGTGCGTGACATAGGAGAAATGTTAATGCGACGCAAAAACCTAAAATGAGGCAATGCGCAAATGTTAAAGTATGACTTCGCAACCGTTGACCATTTTTGGGTGTCTACAATAAGAGATTCTATATAAATCAAAATTGGCATTACGATTGCACCTCTATCCTAACAAAATGTTGACTCCAAGTCGATCCCTCATTTCTGTCGACAAACTGAAACGATTAATCCCACTTCAGTAAAAATCAATGAAATAAATTTGCAGCCAATTCCAGTCTACGTTCCCACTACAGCAACTATTTTGAATGACGTCCATGGGAAATCGCTACTGTAATCAGTGTGAAGTTGCATACAACCTATCATAGCGTCAAACTCTTTGTCTCTGCAATAATTGTCATTACATGTACTTTCTTTGTTCTTTTATGCTTTGAAATTCGTCTTATTACCTAGATTGGGGGAATCATATCTTCGTCGTTTTGCATTGTTTTTCCATTTGCTTTATCAACTTTTAGAGCTACTTTATTCCACCTCCTTCCTTGCATCCTGTTGGAGTGAAACGTTACTAAAGCATTATTATCTATTATTAATATATTATAATAAAAATTTGGTCTATTGTTGGAGTTGGATAGTAGTTGCTTCTTAAATCTACATGTTCAATCATGTTTCTAAATTATCTTACTGCATTGGGCGCAATATGCCCTCCCCATCGTATTATGTGCTCGCATGTCTTATCATTTTCTTAAGAGCCGGATTATGGACACCATCTCTTCCCTAGATTATGAGGACAAATGTTATGGGCAATGTCTATCCAACCAATAAAATAGCTGCTACATATGATTATCGAGCATTTTTAATATATATCAAATGGGCCATTCTGACGATTGAATAGACATTTCATATATTATGCCTCTATGAATATTTTCAATATATGATTTTACCATACCAAGGAGTATCCTCTTTATCTCAATGATTATCTTCATTTATTATGCTTGACATACCTATCATTTGAAAAAAGAAACACGTGTTCATCACATGATGTTATTTTTAACAATTACTACATTCATCTACACAATTTTTATGCTTACATGATTTCATCTAATTAAATTATAATTACTTTTCACATGTTGCTTTTCTATACCAATTCTTTGCACTTGTCAAATCAATGTCTCAAAGGCCAATTCCATCACAATACTTTGATTAGACCTCTAGACAGTTTTGGAAATGTTATTTTTCCAAGACAACAAATATATCAAATCGTGAACTTAGAGTCATGTTGAAGAAAAAGTGTTTACAATTGAATTTCAAATATTAAAGATCTTAAATTTGAATTAAAAAGTGAAAAATATTTTCAAATCTTCCATGAAAAATCTAATCAATAAAAAAGTGATGTCTTATCAAATGTTGGATCTTTATTATACACTTAATGGCAATGTTGACTTATCCTATACTTACTTGACTCCAAATCAACACTTCATTTTCAAATACAAAATGAAATAATTAAAGAAGAGAATCTAGTAGTTGAACATGTTGCAATAATTGTGAGGATACTTGTCATATTTTAATCTATATACACATTATTATTTAAACATTAAAATATCATTTTTATTGATAAATATCATGTAATTAATTATTTAAAATTTACTTTATATCATTTATATACTAAAATCAATACAATCATCACTACCAAAAGCATAATCCTAATGAACATGAAACAATCATATTCTTTACATGCTTATCTTACACACAATACTGGATTTATATTGATCGTATATGATTGATTATATGAATGAACATTTTATCTAATCAATCAAAAAATAAAAGTCGCTTGTCTTGTTTCCAAGTTAATAGTGATATTAGTCAAAAGACACTTAATATATTTCATTCCTTTTAGATTAGACTTTATAACGATTTTTTTGTATCGATCACATTCCATAATCCATCATCAAAATACTAGAAAACTAAAAACGTGATTTAAATCCATATTATACTCTTTCAAATCTTCTACAATACTGATTAAGTCCCCAGTCCCCAGCAGAAAAACATTACCTTTGCACATTCCACTAAACTATCTTAGACTTATAGCAAAATAAACCTCAACTGCTTAAGACTCCTGCTTGGATCTCTATCCTCACAAGAGCCGACGAAGCCCTACTTCTACGACTCTTACATATTCCTCTGATGACGACGACGACAATGCAGATAAGACTATCTTTCGTCATCTTCATCCTTGAGAAGAGTCAATTACAGTCTCACTTACTGCGCCTTCAAGAGCATGAACAACAGCCTTAATTGCAGAATCAGGATCAGATTTATGCTGAAAAAGAATTTCACATATGTCTGCTGGAGTCAGGCGCCCTCCGGATTTCATCTTCTCTTCTACAGACGGAAATAACAAGTGCTCCTGCAGACCCTCCAAGTAATTACAAACCAGTTGTTTAAAGGCCTCAAATTCACAGTAAGACAGACATATATGCATATCCATTCGACCACTCCTGAGCAGCGCAGGATCGAGTCGGTCCTTGTAATTGGTCGTAAAAATCATGATCTTCTCTTCGCCGCAGCTGGACCACAGCCCATCCGCAAAATTAAGCAAACCAGAAAGAGTGATGGCGGAACTCCGACGTGCAGTCCCTTCGTTGTGAGACTGATCACAGGAGTCCCTTGCGGGTAAATCGGCAGCAGCGCAGTCGATGTCCTCGATGACGATAACAGATTTGCTTTTAGTTTCGAGCAGAAGCTGACTGAGATCGGCATTGTTGGACACCATGCTGAGCTCTAGATAATAAACGTCGTAGCTCATGTGATTGGCGATGGCGGCGATGAGGCTGGACTTGCCCGTACCAGGAGGGCCGTACAAAAGGTAACCTCGCTTCCATGCGCGGCCCGTCCTGCGGTAGAAATCTCTGCTCTTCTTGAAGTTGTCGAGGTCCAGCAGGATCTTCTCTTTAAGCGAGGGTTGGAGGGCCAGGGTTTCGAAGGTGGACGGGTGCCTGAAGGACGCCGATCTCCAACCTCCACCGCCCCCTATTTTGCCGTTGCTGAACAGCTTCCTCTCCCGTCTGCGCCTTTCCAAGTTTTCTGCAGTCTGTGAAATGTGGTCGATGTAGGATGATAAAACCCTCACTCTGTCTGTGTGGGAAATTTTGAGGATATATTTGCTTTCGCGTCCTGTCTCGTGCTTTTCATCGGGCACGTGGTGCTCCCACGACATTTGGGCTCCTTGGAACTCGTCATTGACCGTGTGATTAGGGGGCAGGTTAAAGACCGGCTCCGTTGTTCGCTTCTGCCGCGCTATGGACACTGTGGGGGCGTTTGCTGCCGCAACAAGGCTGCTCAAATATGTTCGCACAGAACGGTATATTTCATTGGAATCGTGGGAAGATTCCTCGTATCCAGGTACCTCTACTGTAGCGTGCGAACTTGAACTTCCTCGATACTTCTCCCACAGCTCGTAAAGTCGATCAAGAAGAACGGGTAGCCTCTGGGATTGCAGCGACATCAAACCCATCATCGACAACCACATCGTCCTGTCCATCTCTGCAGTAAGGACGAGAAGGCTGTTTAGATATTTAATCTGAACAATTTTTATTTACAGTCTCCATAACATGGAAAAGAAATCAAATGGCAGAGGGAATGAAATTCAGTTCTAGTTCTCACTAATTGTTTGGCAATAAGGCTAGAGTCAAAACTTGTCACTGTTTTTTTTAATTGATCAAAGCAGAGTGCAAGAATTATAAAAGGAGAAGAATTATAAAACAATAATAAGCAGCTGAATTGCAGAAAATGTAAACAAAGAGCTCAGCTTAGCATTGAAACTGATTACAAAATCAACACTAACTACAACCTACAGTCACAACCAAAATGATTACAACACTACAAGAACAATGGCGGAACTGGAACCTATACAGCCAAAATATTGGAAATTATTCATACTTACCTTCTTTATTAAGACTCTTAAGATCAATACGCGGCAATAAGGCTAGAGCCAAAACTTGTCCTAATAATATTGTCATTTTGAAAGACAAAAATTGAGGAATAACATTTCCATTAGGAATATATTGAGATTAAAAAGGTGTAAATAAATCTTTCAATATGCATTTCTCTACAAATTTTAGAGTATCCAAAAAGATTATGATTTGCATTCTATAGATTTCCTAAGATATAAATATTTGGTCTCATAATCTTTGTAAGCTTAAAAATTTCTTTATACATGAGAAGAAAAAATGCAACACAAAGCCTTGCCTCAATTAAATCTTACCTTGGATCTATTAGTCACTAATGGACTCAAGCTCTCGAAATCACCTGCAAAAGCAAACAATTCCTTCTACAAGAGAACAACAAGAGCAAAAATTGTTTGATTTGGTGGAAAATGAGTTATGATCTATTGATCAAACATTTTACCCTATACAAAATGTGCATATGATGCCTTGCTTATATAGCAACATGGTTAACTAGGATGATGACAAGTGTCTTAATCTTATGTCATGTGACAACTAGGGGATGAGATCATGTGTACTATAGACTTCTAGAAAGATTCCAAACTCCTTAAGTAGGCCTACGAATTTAAACCTTACCCCCCAAAAAATTTGATATGTTAGGTGCTAAACTATAAACTAAAATTCCCAATCTCAAGAAATGTCAACCCACCATATGGGGGCCCTAGTTTATTTATCCTAGCATCAAAATGATTCATCTAAACCAGTAAAATTAATAAAAGACAAAATATTCTCAATCCTTTCAAAATATAAATAAGTTAGAGAAGTAATTGTTTTAGATTGTAAATGCTCAATTTTTATTTTATTTTGCAATATAAGATATTAAATGACTTCTAAAAGTTCTCTTGGAGGACAAATTAGGGAGGCATGTCTTACCTTAAATGATCTCTAAAAACTTGGTGTCATATTGGCACCCTAAACTAACACACTTGTTTGTCTAAACTATCACCAATACAAACATTTTATTTATAACTCAATCTTCCTATAATTTTATCACTTTTAGAACCACATAGATTATAATTGTTTGTGTGTACCATCAATATTTAATTATGTCACACTTGCTCTAGTTGGTACATATATAAAAAGACAATAAATTTCATAGTTACAACTAAATTAAATGAATTAGAGTTTTAAGGCCTTGGCATTTAACTTTTGCACCAGTGACCCTTCATCCTAGTCTTCATTATCATTAATAGTTCTCTATAGGCCATAAATTATACTCACTTCTAGACCTATCACTAAACACAATAATATTTTTTTGTATTTTATTATCTTCTATAATGTTGCATGGACCATGTGAAACCCATACTGTAAATACACACTTGTGAGGAAAGAATTGGGTAGGTGCAAGAAGTTGAGTCCCTAAAAGTGCAAAAACTAGAAGTGTTTTCCTTGATATTAATGTTTTGTCACAATTGAGCAAAAAATTTCAAGCACACATTGAATCTTAGAAATTCCAATAAAATAAAATATAGTACTTTGAGTCTAGTTTTTAGATATGTAAATTATTCTAATACCATGATGATACAAATTGATTTTTAATAGTAATGCACATAAAGACGCTATTTAAAAGATACTTTTTTAGGACCATACTATGCACATGTACAATTACAGTTACAACATTTTGACCTAAATAAAAATAATTTTTTGGTTCCTTTTGAAAACTATGTGTAAGACAGTAAAGATTGATGAAGATATTTATTTATAATTTTCTAAATATTTTAATTAATTTTTTATTGGTCTTAATTATTATTTTGGAAACTCCTTGTGTACAACCACAATGATATTTTTTGTAGTTTTTAATTGATAGTTATATTATGCAACCTCTTGGCATGTCATATTCTATTCAATTTAAAAGGAATCAACATTTGGAACAATTTTAAAGATGAATCAAGTACATTATTGATTATTATCATGAGAAATAAAAAAGAGGGTTTTTATCATTGACATGCACTTATACATCATAATTTATGCAACAATGGATCTACTTAGATGTTTTTGTAACTCAAAATTTCAAAGAGATGTCAATTAGAAGATATATTAAATATCACTTTTTTATCTAGAGGGTTTGGTAATCATGTGATCAAAAATAGAAATATAGGAAGCTCTTGACACCTAAAGAAATTGAAGCAAATAGAGAGGAGACAAAATGGTAACGAGATAGAAAAATAATAGCTCAATAATTGAAGAATATTGAGGCATCTTGTTCCCTTAACTGTTGAAGAGAAGAAGTTCGAGAGAACATAAGATATTGTAGATGAAATTAGTATATTTTATGTACATATA
This sequence comes from Cryptomeria japonica, assembly GCF_030272615.1. NCBI lineage: Eukaryota > Viridiplantae > Streptophyta > Pinopsida > Cupressales > Cupressaceae > Cryptomeria > Cryptomeria japonica. Next base: position 695,817,124 of record NC_081414.1, read on the forward strand.
AAATTGCACTCTGTAATGTATTAACTTATATATAATGTTCTATCAGCATAACCTTTGCACCTCCTTCCGATACAAATGTTAGTATAAATTACTATCAATATAATCATTGCACCTTATTTAAACGCAAACACTAATATTATAATTATATATTAATATAAATATATATAACAATGCAATAATTAGCCGGTGACTCACCTGATTATCAAATCTGACAGCTCCTTGGCGTATACGGCAACAGTAGGAGGAGAGGTCTTCCATAGGCGGCTTGCAGGTAAAGGTTTAAAGGACGAGGAACGTAGGCCTGGGGATAAATAATTAACCTTATTTCTTCCATTATTACCTACTACGAATGTTCACTTCATTTCTGTCCACAAACTGGAATGATTACTCCCACTTCAATAGAAATCAATGAGAAACTCTTCGGCTCTGTCATAGTTGTCATTACATGTACTCTCTTTGTTCTTTTATGCTTTGAAATTCTGTCTTATTAGATTGGGGAATCATACATTGTTTTTTCCATTTGCTTATCAACGTTTAAAGCTACTTTATTACACTGAAAGCATCAAACCTCCTTCCTTGCACCTTCGAGAGGAAATGTTATTCAGTCTTTAGAATGTGCCAAAATATTATTATCTTACATTATAATAGATATTTGGTGTATTGTAGGAGTTGGATAGTCATTCCCTTTTAAATCTGCATGTTCAATCATGTTTCTAAATTAGCTTATTGTATTGGGGCACCATGCCCTTCCCATCGTATTATGTGTTCGCATGCCTTATTATTTTCTTGAGAGCCACATTATGGACACCATCTCTTCCCCATATTATAAGGACATATGTTGTGGATAATGTCTATCCAACCAACAAAATAGCTGTTACATATGATTATCGAGCACTTTTAATAAATATCAAATGGACCTTCTGTCGACTAAATAGACATTTCGTATATTATGCTTATATGTATATTTTCACTATATGATCTATCATACCAAGGGAAATCCTCTATATCTCAATGATAAATGCTTTACATACCTATCATTTGATATTTTCCCCTATGTTCGTCACATGATATTATTTTTAACAATTACTACATTCGTCTACACAATCTTTATGCTTACATGATTTCATCTAATTCAACTATAATTACTTTTCACATATTGTTTTTCCACACCAATTCTTTACACTTGTCAAAACAACATCTCAAAGGTCAATTCCATCAAAATGCTTTAGTTAGACCTCTAGACAATTTTGGAAATGTTATTTTTCCAAGACAACAAATATATCGAGATCCTGAATTTCTAAGTATTAATAGCATTAGCATATCTCTTCATTATTCTTCTAAAAGTTAAGTATCTTTTATATTTTTTAAATTTATTTTGGTAAAATAAAAATTTCAACTATCAATTCTCAATTTATTATTTAAATCTAAATTGACTACTGTTTATTTGTGTGCATTCATTTTACTAAGCTAAATTTCATGTATAAGAGATTCTATTAAGAGATATGATATTTCAATGGTTTATAATAGTATTTAAAAGTGCTTTTGAATATCAATTGAGTATAAATGTTGAGTATTTATCAAGAGATATGGTGCAAGACTAGTGGTTAAGAAGAGTTATGGACCTTCTTTTATGTTTTCAAATGAATCTCATGTGCGTCAATCATTGAATGTGGACATCATTCTTATCAATTCTAGAATGGAAGTTATGTAAGGTATTAGTGAAATAAAGTCATGTTCCTTTTATTTATCTTTGTAGATCTAATGCAATAATTTTGGATTAGAAAATTAAACAATACACATATTGTGATATTTTAAAAAATCACAAAATTAATAATCTAATAATGATTGTAAATTATAATTATAATTAATTTATAAGTTTTTTTTAAGGGGAATCAACAAGTCTAACTGACAACTTGGAGCCTAGTTCTAGATCTAGACAAGCCCCTCTAAAATGCCTCAATGTGACACACCAATCCCAAAGAAGCTCACTACTAGGTAAATCCAAGTGGAGTGAATCAACCTTGTGACCTACATGGGATGATCCCAAAGCCATTAATCGACTATATTGTATCAAGGTAATATATTTATAAGTCTTAGTTTGAAATTTAAGTAAAAAATAAATAAAAAATGCATAATGTAGGTAAAATAAAATAATAATTATATGAAAATTAAAACTTACGTATCTTATATGCGTGCAATAAATAAATTTATATATTAATGCAGATTTAGGTGCAAGATGATAGAGTGGCTCTTGAGGTGGGCCACTTACAGGAGCTCCTTCAGCATTGGGGCAATGCCCCTTGTGCGGTTGCTAGAGTGTCACCGGATTCTATTTATGTCAACCACACTTCGCCTCATGGCCGAAGCTCCTCTACCCAACGGTCTCAGACCCCACGGTCCCAAGTTAGTTGTCGCTCCTCTGGTGGGGGAGATGATGCGTGGAGACGTCACTCGGCTTCTCCTCCACGTCGTGGCTTTGCCTCAAGGTGGCCTTCTACTGCTCCTGTTACTTTGGCTCCTATTGTTGGTGATGGTTCTAGGTGGCCTGCTACCACCACCTCTAAATTTCCTTGCTTGACTTTGGGTATTTCACCTCCCAGGTAGGAAGAAGGAGAAGAAGAAAAAGACCCAAAAGATGGATGGTCTGTGCCGGACCCGACTCTTGGCCCCACTGATGTATGGGGCAAGAAAGATGATCAAGATTCCCCCCCCTCGGCTGCCACTACTTTGGCTGCTTGAGGATTTTTTTTTTTATGAATAGCTTTGTTTTTTGGCTCCGGCTTCTTGTCATTTGACTCTCACAAGGCGATCTTGTATCCCCTAGCCTTTTTTTGTGAATATGTACTTTAATATTATTATCTAATAGAGAAGGCCTATTCATAAAAAAAAATAAAAAAAAAAATAGTTCTTAGTTAAATAAAGTAGCTTGAAAATATATGACAATATATTGTAGTGACTTCTTTCATAATATGAGATTTTTCCAAGATCAAGAGGCAATGGAAAACACAAATAAGAGAGACAAAATATATGATAGAAATAAACTGTATTCTATCAAGAGAAAATACTGATCAACTGGATCATCAATTGTTACATACAATGAATATGAGTCTGCTTATATAGGCAAGGCTATATGGATATGTGAGCACACAAACATGACATGTGGCTCAATAAGAAACAAGGGTAGGTAGGAAATAGGTGTGGATAGGTAGGAGAAACAATATAATAGTCCACATGAGGTGGATCACCCACTAAATGTGGAGTGTAACAACAAGATCAACACCATAAAAGGTGGAATTTCTCCTACACACACTATCCCAATGTGGCACAAACACCCAAGTGTCTCATACCTAAACTACTATGAAATGCATTTCCTAAGTAAATTTAAGTAAAGTGTAATAATATCCATGATGAATAATTATTTACACCAACACATAATGACCAAAAATATAACCCTCTTCCTTTTTTAGTTCATAATTTACCTATCAATTTGCTTTCATTCTCATCAATCTTCATTATGTATAAGGATTTTGTTTGATCTTATTGATTGCACCATTTTTATTATGTTCTCATAATTCACTCGTTTTACCTTTTTACATGACTCATTTTTTATCAACAATTTTTCATAGATCTTCAATATTCTTGCATACTTTTTAATGTCTCTTTTACATCAATGACACTTGTCATAACACACATCACATTTTTAACAACCTCATTTAATGATATTTTTTTAATCCTTATCATACAAACAACTATTTATTTAGAGTCCTGTTGAAGAAAAAAGTATTTACAATTGAATTTCAAATATTAGCGATCTTAAATTTGAATTAAAAAGTGAAATATATTTTCAAAACTTCCATGAAAAATCTAATCAATAAAAAAATGGTTTCTTATCAAACGTTGCACATTTATTCTACACTCTCGTAATGTTGACTCCAAGTGAACACTTTATTTTCAAATACAAAATGAAATAATTAAAGAAGAGAATCTAGTAGTTGAACATGTTGAAATAATTGTGAAGATACTTGTCATATTTTGATCCATATACACAATATTATTTAAACATTAAAATATATATTTTTTAAATAAATATCATGTAAATAATTATTTGAAATTTACATGTCTAGAGATAAAGGGGGAAAGTAAAAGATATAGAGAGATGAAGATAAAGGGGGAGAAGAAGAGGGAGAGAAATAGATAAAGAGAAAGTGAGAGATAAAGAAAGAAAGAGATATGGAGCTAGAGAGGAAGAGATTGAGACGGAGAGATAGAGAGATATAGAGTGGGGAGATGAAGAAAGAGAGAGAGAGAGAGATATAAAGAGAGAGATAGAGATATATGAGAAGAGAGAGAGAGGTGGGGATAAGAAGGGTGTGAGGAAGAGAGAAATGTAAAGAGAGGGACAAAGAGTTAGAGTAAAGGAGATAGGGAGAGGAGGGATAGAGAGAAGAGGGGAGAGAGGAAGAGAGATAGGTAGAGGAATGAGAGAGAAGAGGGGGGGGGGAGATGGAGATGATAGAAATAGAGAGCAAGAGAGATGGAATGAATAAGGTTGAGAGGTAGAGATTATGATATATAGATAGAGAGAGGGAGGGTGAGATAAGGAAATAGAGATGGATGGGGCAAGTGTGTGAGAGAAAGGTGAGAGAGAAAAGTAATAGAGAGATGTATAGAGAGGAGAGATAAATAGAGAGGGAGGGAGACCATCATCTATTTTTTTTCACCAAACGCTGATCGTGTTTTCATTTCCATGATAGTATGGTTCTCACTTTCCTTCATTACATTGCAGAGGTGTAAGCATATATTCATCTACAAAAGTTGGACCGCATGCATTATGTCTCGCACGATATTTTAGATAACTAATATTTATTGAATTATTATTATTATTATTACATATACTCTTCAAGAAACTATTTTTTTTATGGTTCAACGTAATCAAAAAGATTTTCCATCTAACATGGATATGACTCACCTGATTACCAAATCTGACAGCTCCTTTGTCTGTTAGTCTTGGCGTATACGGCAGTAGCAGAAGGAGAAGTCGGGCATAGGCGGCTGAGTTGGTGAGATAAATTTGTCTCTCCGAAAATATATTTCCGTTGACCGTAATCCATATTTTAAAAACCTTGAGGTGAATGCAATTTGAGGTTATCGGAAAATTGAAATGTCAGAAAATTCGTATCTAATCTTCTTTCCACTGCAGATGTCTGAAACAAGCAACAGATAAGCAATTTTCTCTATACGGGCTGCGGTTATTCTGGCTCCAAAACAGACCTTTCATACAGCGTGTTAGTGACAGGTTAGTCAATCGCGACCATTAAATGCAAAATCAACCGTGTAAAACGCGCGACTAACACGCGTGTTAGTCCCTCCATACTGGCTTTTTGGAGCCAGAATAGACACGTCCCTCTATACGTACCATTTCACCACACCAACTCACTTCTCATGTCTCCTGTTTCACTGATAGAATTTCATGTGATGTCATGCCTACAACAAAATTTTAATAGTCTACCATGTCTGAGCAACGTCTGAAACAAGCAACCTTGCTCCCATCTAATCTGAGTCAGTGTAAAAGTCTTGATAATCATTCTCAATATCTTGCTCACTGCAGCGATGTCCGTTATTTCATCATGGCAACGTGCTTAAGATCATGTAAGTGCATTTAATTTAAAACAACTTTTAGTCCTTGAAGACATATTTTGATGGACACGTCTATTCTGATTCTAAAACAATAAACGATTGTGATCGACTAACACATTGCTATCATGATTTTGAAACCAAAATAACCGCATCCTATTTTGATTAATGCATTCTTTGCTGCCCACAAATTACATAAACACGACACAGACTTTTCATTTCATCAACATTTGAAAGCAAACTAATAGCTTGGAGAAGATTTGAGGTTATATGAAGGCCATAATCGTATTCTAGGCAGTCGATCAAAGGTCTTGTAGAAAATCCACTTGTTTCTAAAGTATTTACATCATTCTCTTTATCCATACCTAAAAAAAGTAAAATTTGTTCATTGAAATTTCATTAAGCACATAAATGCTTCTTTAATAGCGAGAATTTTTTTGGACTCTATAGGGCAAAAATTTCCAGGATGTCTTGTTGCCAAGATGATGTAAATATCATGATCTTTAATGAAATGCTATTTGGTTATGTTTATCAATCCAGTTTTCTTACCAATCTTCTGAATTCTTTATATGTTGCTTTTTGTCTATCCAATTCAAACTTCATAAGATATTGTCTTAAATTTGATGCAAATTGTTAATGATATTCACCCATTTTTCGTCAAGAACTATATCAACTCCTTGTAGAAGTCATGGATGTTAGAAGATTGAAAATTTGTATTGGAAGCACTACATTTTTTTTTACCAATTTGGAAGCCAAACACATGGAACTTAGTGATTAGTTTATGTTGTCACACAAAGAGAGGCTATTTATAATATACTTTATTTCTCTTTGTTTTGTGTACTTTGGTATTGTCATGGGAATATTGTCACTTTCCGATTCACTGTTTTATGTGATGTTTGTAATGTTGTGTTAGCTAATTTTATCTTTTGATTAGAAAACCTTTTGCCTTTCTTTACTATCTTATATTTCTCTTGTTGAAAATATTGGTTGGCCTTATTGTAAGAGCATTAAATAATAGTTTCACTTTGGATCCATGTATTTTATATTTCTTCAATAGCTAAAAAGTATCATAGTAAGTAGTAAAAATATTTAATTTGGAATTTGTAGTTTTTCTAATGTTGCATAAAACTTTTTAAAAATTGTTTATTTATTTATTTGTCATATCTACTACTATTCAAAATTGAAAAAAAATACATACAACATTATTACAAAGAAAGAAGAAGATCACCTACAATTTCTCTCACAATAGCGAAGTTCAAGTATGTATGTAATTAATTGTACACTCCCATAAATTTATAGACTTCTAAATATTCTCTTCTTTAATAGAAAAAAAATTACTTACATTAACAAGTTGAAGTATGCACATTGACTTGTACACTCTCATAAAGTTATAGACTACTAATCATTATAGTATAGAATGATACATGTTTATAGATCTATACCTTTATACAATTCCTTATGTAATTTTAAAATTTACTTATATTTTTCCATCAATTACCTATCAGCGTATTCCTTGCACCTAATATGGTTGCAAGTGCTAGTAAATATTTGGTGTATTGTAGGAGTTGGATAGCCATTCCCTCTTAAATCTACATGTTCAATCATGTTTCTAAATTATCATACAGCATTGGGGCAATATGCCCTCCTCATCGTATTGTGTGCTCGTATCTTCCTCCAATGCCTATCCAACCAACAAAATAGCTGTTACATATGATTACCAATCACTTTTAATAAATTTTGTATCAAATGGATCATTTTGTATATTATGCCTTTGAATATTTTCACTATATGATTTTACCATACCAAGGAAAATACTCTTTATCTCAATGATTATCTTCATTTATTATGCTTGTCATACCTATCATTTGATTTTTTTTTGGTTAATTTGATCAATTTTCCACAATCCATAACTAAATCAGTAAGTTGTTTTTGGATTTGATTGTGTACATGTTTTTGCATCAATGTTTCGGATCACACTCTTTGATCCATCATCAGGATGAAAGAGAGTGTACATGTTTTTTTTGTCTTCGTCACATGATGTTATTTCTAACAATTACTACATTCATCTACACAATATTTATGCTTACATGATTTCATCTAATTAAATTATAATTACTTTTCACATATTGCTTTTTCACACCAATTCTTTGCACTTGTCAAAGCAATGTCTCAAAGATCAATTCCATCGCAATACTTTGATTAGACCTTTAGACAAATTTGGAAATGTTATTTTTCCAAAACAACAAATATATCAAGTCCTGAACTTCTAAGTAATAATAGCATTAGCATATCTCTTCATTATTATTTTAAAAGTTAAGTATCTTTTATATATTTTAGATTTATTTCAGTAAAATAAAATTTTCAACTATCAATTCTCAATTTATTATTTAAATCTAAATTGACTATTATTTATTTGTGTGCATTCATTGAACTAATCTAAATTTCATGTAAAAGAGATTTTACTAAAAGATATGATATTTCAGCAGTCTATAACAATATGTAAAAGTGCTTTTGAATATCAATTGAGTATAGATGTTTAGTATTTATTAAGAGATATGGTGTTCCCGCCATACTTTTGCAAGCCTAGGGGTTAAGAGGAGTTATAGAGGTCTTCTTTTGCATTATCGGATGAGTCTCGTGTGGGTCATTTATTGAATATGGACAATGTAGTCACATAAATCTGTCCATTTTAATTAAATGAATATTTGCTATTTATTTGATTAAAAACCCACTAGCCATCAGTTAATTAAATTAATATTTAATTAATTCATCTTCAAACATTCTCCTATTAATTAAATAAATTATTCAATTCATTTTAATTAATTCATTATACCAAATTCACAATCAATTAAATGAATAAATCTTATTTATTTCATTTAACCCATTTTCGTCTTTTAAATAAATTAAATAAAACATTTATTTAAATCATTAAAATCACCTCCACTTGCATTTTCCTACAAATGCAACTTGCACACATTTATTGAAATAAATTAATTTTATTTTAATTAAAATCCTATTTTCCCTCACCCACCAAACCCACTTGCAATCCTAACGCCCTTCTAGATTCTTCTAATCCTAATCAATTAACCTAATCCATCCCCTAATTATTGTCACATTCCTAAGCAACTTGAAGTCACTTGTCAAAGACTCCAAAGTCTTTGAAAATCATTAAATGCTTTATGTGTTCAACAATTCAACCTCCCAAGTCTTCCAAAACCACTAATGGCTCTTACATGACCATTTATGGTTAACCCCTAACTCAACCCTCATGTGACTCATGTGTCTCCTCAAGCATTTATTGTTTTGACCATGGTTATCCCTTTTACCTTTGCACAAGAGTTTATCCATTGGATAAAAGCTTTATTCTTTGAATAAAGAATTTATTCACTCAACCCAACCTTGACCTTAACTCCCAAGTTAACTCTCAGGTCATGTCAAGCATTTAATGCTTATTCCCTCTCCTCTCAACCTACCTCATATTGACACTTGTCATCCTGGGATTGGGTTGAAAGCTATCACATGGATTGAATATCATTCAATCCTGACCCTTGTTGAGATTACTCAATCTCAACCATCCATTGCTCCATTTTCCCTATAAATAGAGCCCATTTCTTCTCAAGCCTCAAGCATCTTGAAAACTTGTATGCATTTAAGCTATAGTGAATTTTAGAGAGCATTTAGCATAAATCATTAATATCTTGTCATTTTGGTTTAAAATAAATCATTTCAATATCAATAGCATCTAGTATTAGCTTTTTATTCACATTTAGAGAAAATACTTCAATCTCAAACCTCCATAAGCATCCATAGTGCAAAAAGCTGCTGAGAGCTACACTAGTTTGGAACTTGGAGAGGAGAGGAACAAGGGAGAAGGAGCTAAGAGCATGTTAAGAGGTATTTGGAGATGTCTTTTTATATTTGTTTCATTTGTTAAATATGTTAGCATGATCTTAGTATCTCTTTTGATATGCTTGCTTAGATTAATCTTTGGTTGAATAACACTAACACTAATCTTGTTTCTTGTTGTTTTTGTGTGTTATACGACCACAGGTTCCAATCTAACCTTTGGGTATTTTGCAGAGCATCATTTGGTGAACCCGACGTGAATCCAAACACCTAAAAACAACTTTTTTTGACACAACTAACTTGTTGAATGTTGAACTTGACACACAGGCCGCGCTTTAGCACTTTTGATCACGTTGTAGCGCTATTGCAACTTGACATTCTAGCGCTATTGTTTTTACAATAGTGCTATTGTACCAAGTTTGGCGCTATTGACCTTTATTCAGCGCTTTTGTTTTTGTTTTGACGCCTTTGTGCTTGTTTTAGCGCTGTTGCATTTGCTGTCAAAACTTTACTTTTAGTGTTGTTGTGTTTGTATTGGCGCGTTTGTGTTAAATAGCACTTATGTTCAAACACAAAGTGGCACTATTGTAACAGAACGTTGTAAAAAAGACCTTGTAACCAAAAATTTGAAATTTGTTAGGCTTGTAGAAGCCCACCATAAATTTAGTTTTTCCTAACTATTTGTTTCTTATGCAGGTGTTTAAAACTAACCCTTTTTGTTGCTAAAAGTTAAAAAAAATTCCATTTTGGTGCTCTAAAAATTGAACAAAACAAATTTGTTTTCTTGCAAGATTAGGATCATTTCCATTTTAGTGCTCTAAAAATTGAACAAAACAAATTTGTTTTCTTGCAAGATTAGGATCATTTGCATTTGGTGCTCAAAAAATTGAACAAAACAAATTTACTTCCTTGCAAGTTAGGTTCATTTTATTTGGTGCTTAAAACAAGACAAAGCAAATTTCTTTATTGCATCAAACTAAAATTTCACAATCCACACTTCCATTTTGGTGCAAATAAAATTCAGAATCAACTTGTTTCAATTTTACAAGTGGTTTACTTCGTGCATACGTGCTTTAAATTAAGTTGACTAGGATTTTCAAAATTCTAGTTTACTCAAACCTTTGCCTTTGAAGTTAAAAAGAACACCATGATGGTTGGAGCAACATCTCCAAATAGTTAGATCACATTGCGATGAAAATAAGTTAAAAAGAACAAGTGCTTTTTGTGTTTGGCACACTTGTGCAAAAAGTTGGTTGAGTGGTCCTAATTCTAACACATATTATCCTCTCCCTTGGCTTTCGTGGTCCTAGGTGCAAGAGAAAAGTGTTAGTAACACTCAAATTTTTATTTTTTTAAGAGAGGCCTGCCAAGGGATCGCTAGTCTTGGGAACGACCTCACGCGGTAAATCCTTCGAGCCGCTATAGAAATCAAGTGAGAGTGAAAGTTGTAGCCTTGGGTATAGCTGTTCCTACAGTGTAACTTGCCGAAAGGACAAATGGGCCCCACCACAAGTTACAAGGCTCTTAAGTGAGTCACTGCAGAATGAACTTATATTCAAAGACATCGAAAATTATTAAACACCTTTAAGTAGTAGCCCACCCGTTCTATTGATTGAGAATATTTGTGATATAATTCAGTGCAAGAGCATAGATGGTTTTGCTCCCAAGATACTCACCATACATATTTCGTTGAGTAAAAACATGGCTTTTTGAAAAGTCACTTGTGGCTTGATGAAAGTGGTGACTCCCCCATCATAGGGATCATCTATTTTTTGTGCTCGTGTAAGACTTAGTATATCACATCCTTACCTGCCATGGTGGGATTCATAAGGTATTTAGTACCAAAGTCGAAGAAATATCAAGATGTGGGCTGAATTTATCGCAACTGGCCATTTGACCTTAGGAATAAAAAGTGTTTGAAGTGTTTTCGTTTTAGTCAAGACCAAGTGAAAATTGAGCCGACTTTAGGCTTTGGAAAGAAAAACACCTAAAATACACTTAAAGGGTCATAAAAAGTCCAAGGATTGGGTTAATCTAGACCCATACTCATTTGTGCCTTTTGAGGCAACATTCTTGTGTTTGTGTGCTTGCTTTGTTTTCTTGTCAAAGAAACCTCATAAAATCCAAAATTTCAAAACAAGTATTCATCCAACCAAATATCTTTCAAAACAACCAAAAAGATCAAAAAACAAAGAGAAAAGTATCAAACTATATGACCATTCTTCACATCTTGAGAAAGAAGAATCTTCATCAAAACATAAACTTGAAAAGAAGGCCATTGAGCGTAAAGGTTTTATTCAAAAGTCAGAAATTCTTCTATCTAAATAGACAAATCTTTGTCTCTCATAGAGCTTTTCTACGTCACATGCGCCTTTATCTTCAAGGCAAATCAAACGAATTTGATCTAGAATCATTGAACCGCAGAGGTTTTATGCAATATAGAGCATTGAGTTATCACAAAAACCAAGGAGGCAAGATCAATCCCAACTTCTTCCTAGACATTTGTATCACATACAACATAGCTTGAGAAATGCCACCAATGCCCGAAAGGGAAGAGATAGGATTTGTTCCATATGTGACACAAAGCTTTTATTGAAGTTAAACATTTCATCCATTTATCACCTTCACTTCATCACTTCATTTCAACTCTCAAAACATTAAGAGTTTCTTGTCCTAAGTTATCTTTTGGATATTGCTTGAATCAAACACAACAAATCACTTTTTATATTGTTTCTACATCTAGGATAAGCTCATCCTAAGAGACATATCTACGCAGGTTAAAACTAGTGTATGAGTGAATACTCTCATTACTAGGTGGTTAAATCTATAACACATCTCAGATTTCTCTAAACCTTATCACATCAAACTTTATCAAACAAAACAAGAAATTCAAGAAATAATTTTGGTCACATTTACCTTTAAGTGCTAGAGATCCATATGCAAAAAACTTCACCAAACATCAATCTTTCATTTCATCAACAACTCATCATCATTTTCACCCAACTTCAACAAAAACTTATAAACAAAATGGCTCAAACCAGATCTTGAACTAGACAACAAGAAATTGAGGAAGAAGAAGAGGAGGAAAATATCAATGAATTTCAAGAAGCACTTGGAGGAAATGCGAATGATGAAAAACCAAGTACTCCTACTCTTGCAACCATAGAAAGGGCTCAACACAACCCTCTCTTTAACAAACTTTTCGACGAAATACTCAGGAGCAATGCGGACGCTCACTTTTTAAGACTTGCTCAAGAAGGAGCCAAACTCCCCTCTGACTTTGATCTTGCACAATTAAGACAAGCATCAGAGCGACAAAGTCGCAATGAGGAAGAAAGAGGTAGAGATCCCATCAGACACAACTTTCATTGAGGAAATCCACTACCTCCTCCTCCTTCGAATGAAATAGAGATGTTAAGGTGACAAGTTGAAAATCTCGCCCAACAACTTCATAGTGGCATGAAAACAAACCAGTTTTCACTTAATGACATTTGTCCCTATCCCTTTGATAGGAATCTTTATATGCCACCTTTTCCATGAGGGTTTGAAATGCCCAAGTTTGAAAAGTACAGAGGAAAAGGAGATCCTCGCGATCATGTCAGAGAATTCCATTCAACATGCCTAGAAGTGGCATACGAGGATACATACCTAATGCGACTCTTTCCCCAGAGTTTGGGAGGAACAACCACATCATGGTTCTCCCGATTACCAAGTGGCATTAGGACCTTTGAAGAACTAATCCAGAAGTTCCTATCACATTACATGGGTATCACACAATATTGAATGGGATATCACAATGGTTGATCTGTGTAACACTAAACAAAAACCAGGTGAACTATTCTCAGTCTTTCTGCAACAATGGCGTCAAATGTCTAGCAAACGTTCACTTCAATTGCCACAACGAGAATTAGTGGAAATATTTATTTCCAACTTAAACGACGAAATGGAATTTCACCTGGACCTCAAAGACACAGATTCCTTCAATGACATGATCACTAAAGGTTTAAAGTGTGAATGGGTTCTCATCAAAAAAGGGCTAATCAAAATCTACAATGAGCCAAAGGATGCCCCTCATCCACATTTCAATAGTGACAAACCAAACTTCTGGAACAAAAATAAAAATGTCGTCAACGACAAGGTAGTGGATGCCAGAACTATCAAAAGTGCACAACTTGTGGTTCAATTTGCAGGACAGAATCCCCCACCCAAGACTAACACAATTGGTCCTCAAAATCAAGGCCGAATCACATCTCAAGATGAACCTAGACAACGTCAACCAAAACCGAAGCGAACGCACACTCCCTTAGGGGAACCGATCAAAACAGTGTTACGACAGTTGGTTTCTCAAAACCTGGTAACCCTACCCAAAACATCAAACTATGAACTGCAAGTCAAACCTACATGGTGGAGAGATACTAAACACTGTGATTTTCATCAAGGAAAAGGACACAAGACAAGCAATTGTCATAGGTTAAAAGATCTTATTCAAGATCTTATTGACCGAGGTGATATTGAAATCGAAGGACATGACCCAAAGACAACAAACAATGATCATCTGATGTTCAAGAATCCACTTCCATCACAAGATCAAAGGGATCCTTCCACTTCCAGGAGAGGCACTGATACCACTGATTATACGCAAGCTGCATATAATTACACTGTAAACCACCTATACAACGCCAGTGAACAAATTGCAACTATTACCATCAAAAATCCTAGTTCCGATTGCAATGTTGTTACATGTCACGACAAGGTTACCATAAAAGCAGCTCCATAAGGCGCCACCTCCATACCAAAGCAGTACAATCTTGTGGAACAATTAGACAAAACGCCTGTGCTTATATCCATTTTAGAGCTATTGCGCCTATCTCCATCTCATAAAACAATCTTGGATCAAGCTCTCCAAGAGGCGTGAGTCCTTGCTAACTTGAATATAGATCAGTTCCAGGCCATGGTTGGAAATTTAAGATAATCCCCTTGTCTCACTTTTTCAAAAAGTGATAACACATCCTTCCAGCAGCCTCGTAATGCCTCACTACACATTGAAGGATTTATCAACTGGCATAGGATCAAGCGAGTCTTGATCGATAATGGAGCAGGCCTGAATATTTGTACACTACAATTGGTCACAGCTTTGGGATATGCCATTGAATCCGTGGATCCTCACAAGAAGATCACAATCAAAGCTTATGATGATGCAAAGCATTCATCCAAAGGAGTTGTTGTACTACCAATCCGAGTGGGCCTTGTGATGAAGCACATCATATGTCAGGTTCTAGACCTTCCTCTGCCATACAATTTGTTGTTGGGACGACCTTAGATACACTCCATGCAAGTCGTTCCATCTACTTACCATCAATGTATCAAGTTCCCACATAATGGTGTAGAAATCACAATCCTAGGAGATGCAAACCCCTTTGCATATTGTCATAACATAAGTCATCAACCAGAGATTACCATTCTCTGACATAAGTCATCAACTAGAGATTACCATTCCCAACAACAGAGAAGCCATTTCCTCCATGTCATACGTAAGTCCAGCTTCCCTCTCTAGTTCAAACACTATTATACCCAAGCAAGAGAAGCTCAAGATGAAAATTGCAGAGGAAGGTCTGGGAGAATACAATCTAAGCCAACTCTTTTGTGTTGGACAAATGCCCACTTCTCCTAAAACACATGGAAAACCTCAACAAGTGCTTCAAGCATCACTAGTCAAACCAACATGCACATTGACACCTTTCATTCTTGGAAAGAGTCAAGAAGAGGAAACCAAAGATGAAGACATAGCAGAATGGATCTATAAGGATCCTATCACCATCGACATCCCGCAAGCTCATCTTCCCACAGATCAATATGGCAAAGGTCTTCTCATTATGCAAAGAATGGGATATGATGGTCAAAGTGCTTTGGGGTATTGTAAATAAGGGCGACATGAGCTGCTACTACCGGAATTACAACCCAAAGACAATGCAGGCTTAGGCTTTCAAAAAGAGATCTTTCCTAAGCTCAGGTTCAAAAGGAAACCCAACAAACCACTATATCAGCCTACTACAAAGAGGCTGCTTTTGATTATAAAAGCAACACCCCAAAACATGATAACTGCCCCATTGAAGCTAAAAATCCCAGCAAAACAATCGCAACACCAGTTGTCCCATCAATCGAACTAGTAACACCATCAGCAGTAGTGATAACATCAAAGGCACCCTTAGCAGCAACAACTATACCAGAATACCAAGCAGTATCTACAACACCCACAATTCCAGCAGAAGCAACAAAGTCAACACTACCAATGCTACCCATATCGGATTCGTTGGTCCCCATAATCCTTCCTGTAGCACCGATCATACCTACAGTATTTAACTCAAAGGATATCCCAATACGGTACAGTAACCGGTTACTAGAAAGTGACTCAGAAACTGACTCGCATGAGTGGGAATTTGATTCCGTACAACTTAACACTTCAAATGAGGAAGACACATCACTACCTCCACCCTGCAAAGACATCCCTATTTATGGAGAAGCACCGATAAAGACTTCTTGGGTTCCTGAGCTAGAAACTTCTTCCACAGACCCTACGTCGCATCCTACGCCTGATTCTGACAGGGAGAGTATCATCAATGACCTTCACCACAACGTCTTAACCCTCACTGATATGTCTAACGAACTTAACCTAATCGATGAGATAATGCCCATTATCCATCCTGAACTCATCGAATGGAACCAACCTAATCCCCCATGTCTTGACCACTTCCAAAATGATGAGGAAATCATTGACTTCTTGGAACTATGGGATAACATACCAAGTGGGGATCACAAAGCTGGGTTCGCCATAGAACTTAATAGCGCAACATACTTCAGGGTGGATGCCAAACCTTTTAGCTACAAAAATATAACAATAAAGCATGGATCTTCCAGTGAAAGCCACACTGTGGCACTATTTGATCCCACAAAAGTAAAAAGAAAGAGCGTATCGAATGGTGAAAACCTCTCTGAGGTGCCTAAGGATGAAAGGTTTGACATCCTTCCTTGTAGCACACAGCAGGAACGATCAATGATTCTGATCAAGGAAACACAAGAATACAACATAGGGACTCCTGAAACTCCTCACCTCATACATCTGGCATCTCTTTTGACTTCAGAGGAACAACCCAAGTTTGTTGAATTCTTCCAAAAGTGCTAGATCAACTTCACATGGTCATATGCCGACATGCCTGGTCTTGATCTAGATTTAGTCATGCACCACCTCATAGTAGTAGAAGGAGCCAAGCCTGTCAAGCAGAAGCTTCGCAAGATGCATCCTCAGATTGCAGTATTAGTCAAAGCATAACTTAAGAAGCTTTTGGATGTTGGTTTCATTAGACCCATTGATTATGTGGATTGGATATCCAACATTGTGTCTGTTGGCAAACCAAAAAGGGGCATCCGTATCTGTATTGACTTCAGAGATTTGAACAAGGCATGTCCTAAGGATGACTTCCCCCTACCAAATATTGACATAATCATAGACCTAACAGCAGGACATGCCATGCTTTCACTCATGGATGGCTTTTCAGGATACAATCAGATAAAGATCGCACTAGAAGATCAATATAAGACAGCCTTCACATGTCCATGGGGCACATACTGCTAGAATGTAATGCCTTTTGGTCTAGAGAATGTAGGAGTGACCTATCAACGAGCAATGACTACTATCTTTCACGATATGATGCATACCATAATGGAAGATTATGTTGATGACTTACTGGCAAAATCACTCACAAGAGAAGGTCATTTGAACATATTAGAGAAAATCTTTGATCGACTGGAACAATATTATGTTAGGCTCAACCCAAAGAAATGTGTCTTTGGAGTAACCTCAGGGAAGCTTCTAGGATACATTGTCTCAAGCAAAGGCATTGAGGTCGATCCAACAAAGGTCAAAGCAATCATGGACATGCCACCACCAAAGAATATCAATCAACTAAGGACATTACAAGGGCGGCTCCAATCCATCCGAAGATTCATTGCACAATTGGCTGATAAGTGTCACCCATTCACACACCTGCTACACAAGAATGTCCGCTTTCAGTGGGATGCTAGATGTCAGCAATCCTTTCAGATGCTTAAAGATTATCTCATAAATACACCATTGCTGATCCCACCAGATCCAAGTAGACCTCTATTACTCTATATTTCAGCAACAAGTACAACACTGGGTGTACTACTGGCACAACATAATGCAGAAGGGAAAGAGTGTGTTGTTTACTACATCTCTCACACACTGGTTGGCTATGAACTCAATTACACCCCTATTGAGCGAGCTTGCCTAGCAGTAATCTTGGCCGCCACTAAACTGAGGCCCTATCTGTTAACACACAAGGTACAACTCATCGCAAAGATTGATCCACTCAAATACTTACTCAGTAAAGCAGCATTGACAGGCCGCTTGGTCAAATGGGTGATGATTCTAAGTGAATTTGACATCAAGTATGTGGATCATAAGGCTATCAAAGGACAAGTTATTGCAGACCAGTTGGCCGATGCACTACTCATAGGCGATCATCCTCTCATTTCTAATTTTCCAGATGAAGAGATATTCATGATCACAGAAGTACAACCATGGAAGCTATACTTTGATGGTTCATACACTAGGCATGGCTCGGGGGCAGGCATTCTGTTTATTACACCTCAAGGTGACAACATCCCGAAGTCCTACAGGCTTGTATTTCCATGCACAAACAACATAGCAGAATATGAGGCCTTGATCACAGGACTTAGGCTAGATATACAATGGAAGTTACAAGAACTACAAGTGTATGGCGACTCTTAATTAGTCATTCGATAAGCAACAGATGAATATCAGACCAAGGATGATAAACTGATGCCATACAAGCAAATGGTGGACAGTCTAAAGGCATCATTTACTACTATCACCTTTGAGCAGATACCCAGGGATCAGAATCAAGCTGCTGACGCTATGGCTACCATTGCATCTCCCCTAGATCTTCCACAGAATTCAACATGCTACGAGTTCTTGGTTGAATAGCTTTGGATTTCCTCTTATGATATCCCCGAATCCGAGATGATATGTCATCTTGTCGGTTTCAAATCCCCATGGTACGGTGAGTTCTACACTTATCTCTGTGATCACACCCTTCCTCCTAACCAATCAAATAACCAACGTAAAACCTTCATTCGTCAAACCGCTCGATATACCATTATTGCTAAAACCCTATACTGGCATAGTCTTGATGGTACTCTCCTTCGATGTCTAGAACAAGATGAGATAACAAAGGCATTGGAAGAGCTACATTAAGGAATTTGTGGGACTCAAGTGGCCCGTCACTAGCCAAGAAGATCATCCGAGCTGGATACTATTGGTCATCCTTGGAAAAAGACTCCTACTAATTTGTCAGAAAATGTAAGAAATGACAAGTTCATGGAGACCTGATACATGCACCAGCACAGGAACTGCAACCAATCACAACACCATGGCCTTTTTGTCAATGGGGCCTTGACCTTGTGGGTAAAATTCATCCATCTTCATCCAACGACCACAAATTTATTATTACCGCCACCGAATACTTCACAAAGTGGATCAAAGCTGTTCCACTTACCCAAGTCACCGATAAGCAGATCGCCTCATTCATCCTTAATTACATCATCTGTTGGTATGGTATACCCATGTCCATCATCATAGATAACGGTCTTCCTTTCAAGAATCAGGATGTTCGTGAGCTCTGTGAGAAGTTTCACATCCAACACCGCTTTTCCACCCCCTATTACCCACAAGGAAATGGTTAGGCTGAAGCATCGAATAAAAACATATTGAGAATCCTCAAGAAGACAGTCAATGATGTCGGATGTGATTTGCATGTTCAATTGAATCCAGCACTATGGGCATATCGAACTAGCATTGGAACCCCTACAGGCGCAACTCTCTACTCACTGGTCTATGGAGCAGAAGCTATCTTACCTATTGAGGTTGAAATACCATCACTACGGGTTTCCTTACATAATCTGATAGATGATGAAGCATATAGAGTATCACATCTTCAGGACTTAGAACTACTTGATGAGAAATGACAAGCTGCATACAATCATCTCAAAGCCTATCAGCAGTGCATGAGCCGAAGCTACAATCACCGAGTTAGACCTCGTACATTTGAGGTAGGTGATCTTGTTCTTTGAGAGAATCCTCGTAACCAACCCAATCAAGAACATCAGGGAAAGTTTGAATCAAACTGGCTAGGTCCAAATGTTATCACTGCTGTATTTAGGTCCGGGGCATATCAGTTGGCTACTTCAGAAGGAGAACTGCTAGTAGATCCGATCAACAACATGCACCTCAAAAGGTTTTATACGTAAAGCAAAACAGAGCATCAGGATCACATGTATACCAGAAAACACCACAAAACATTCAGATAAATGTCATGAAGAAAATACAAAAACATCAAAAAAAGTAAAGAAAAATCATGCATCCAAATGGTGAACAACCACTTCGATGGCACCTTGGGTAAGTGCGATGGTGAAAACCTGGCAAACAGGCGCCACTCGTAAAGGCTATGGCTCCATTGTCTTTCAGACTTGTTGCGATCACATTCATTTCATCCACTCATTCATCCGTCCAAAGTCATGGCTGGTTATTGATCTGCAAACAAGAAAGTACTTCATGCGTCTTATATCCCGCTTTTCCATAGTCATGTTCTAAACTGGGGCCAATGCCCTTAATCTAGTTGATGGAAGTGGATTCTACACTATCTTGTGATTCATTGAGTCATTGAAAAACTATCTCGCAAAATACCAAAAACATTGGAAAACAACAATCAAAATACCAAAAACATTCAAAACAGTCATCGAAAATATCAAAAACATTGGAAAACACTCACAAAATTAAGAAACATCAGAAAACATCAAACAATAAAAAACATGACACCACCCTGTACATACATTTTTCAAAACAGATACCAACAAACATTGTGAACTACTCAAACAATGACCACTTATCAATCAAACCAAACAATCAACATCACCACTCCAAACTGTCTTCAACAAGGATGTCTCCTTCCGTACCAAACCAAAGACAAGATGATATTTTCTTTGACAAGAAAATCATGTTTAAGCTATCAAATACTTGGTTGATTTGTGGGTTATTTATATTAGGATCTTACAACATTGTTTGTGTATCCTCTGCGAATTATTCCGATGAAGTTCTGGGGCATGTCCTAATGGTGTCTACGTGGGAAGTTCACTAAGCTACGTGATCATAGGCAAAATAGAGTCATAGATCACTATGGCTTACTGACTATGGTGTATATCTCGACCATATGAACATGAACCATTATCGAGGAACCATATTCTTTATTCTTTATTCTTTGTATATGCTGTTTGTTTCCAGGTACGAATGCTCTTTCTTTGGTTCCTCCTACCTCATCCAACTGGATAAAGGTTTTATCTCTTAGTACGATATGCACTTGTCTCAGGATATGATCAACCTAAGATCAAGGAGGATGATCCAAGTCATGCATGAAAGGAGATAATCCTTATCTGTTCCTCAAGCAATACTTTGGTCAACTTGACCCATTATATCAAGTTATTTGTATTAACTTGCTATATCAAAACCATGTAAGAAATACTCTGGTCATCTTGAATCATTATGTCAAGTTGCTTGTATTTTCTTACAACATTTTAAAGCTCAATGATGAAAATAGAGCACTATGGATCGTCATTTCATCTCATCTATTTATATATTGCATTTCATTGCATATCGCCCATCCATTTACTCATTCATACATGTGATTTTGTATGCAAATGTGAACAAAGTTAATATGAACAGTTATGAGAAAATTGAGCTGGTCTTGGATACAATCGCTACAGAGTACTCTGATACATCATCAGTGCATCATGCAAAGTCTAAACAACCTTGCATTCATTTATCATGATCATATCCATCATATCATTTAGTTGCATTTAGTACATTTCATATCATTATTAATTACATTAATTTCATATAGTTCATTATCATTTATTGATATTAATCTGCTTAGATCATTTCATCATTGCATAATCATAATGTTTAGATTCATTCATATGATCAAATTATCCTTGATTGTGTTAGCCATTTACTATGCATTCATTTAGTGTCAGTTACCAATCATCATTTATCACTATCATTGCATACATTTATCTATCCATTAGTTAAAAAGTGCATCCATTCATCCATTTTAAAAGTGTCTTATTATACTCATTTTATTTTCCTTAGGATTCATTTAGATTGCATTCATTATTCTTTTTTTTTATATTGCATTAAGGTGCAGTTATTAAGCATAAGTTGCATTATCATCACATTATCATTTTATTTCATCATATTTGGGCATTCTAGAATCATAAAACCATTTATCTCAAACATTGGTTCATACATTATAACATACACATTCATTTATAAATCATCATTTAAACATTAGTACTTTACATTTGTTTATCCATGTAACATTCATTTTTAACCATATAGATGCATATCCATAAAAAAGAATCATTCATTCAAAGCATTACATTAACATCATCATATATCATTATCTCATCCTTGTATTAATATAACATACAAGATACTATCTATATCATATATCATTATGCATACATCATCATGGTATTACATACATAAAGCACCACATCATGCATATATAAACCTGCATTCACATGATTAGTATCCAATATCATAAATCATTATAAAGCATGCATATAAAGGGCATATAGGAATCATCTCATAAATACATACATATACACGTATCAATGTAAGCATAACTCATAAATCATTAGCCTGCATAAGCATTCATACATATCAACATGCATATCATAAAAATAGGATCTCCTCATATATATATCATCTCAGGTATCAGAGTACAATGAAGTCCAAAAAAATCGGCTACCAGGAGCCATCCAAGACACAGTCCAAAATGACAATATCAAAATTCATGCACAATGCTCTCTCAGATGCCACTCTGACCAGATGCTGCACCCCTATCACCACTTGCTCCCCCGCTAGTCCCTACTCCATTTGATCTATCTCTCCATGGAGGCCCCATCAAACCCCCACTAACTCCTGCACCACCTGATCTATCTCTCCGTAGAGGACCCATCACACCCCCACTGCTCTGCATCCTCTAAGATCGCTCTAATCTGGCCTGCCACATCTATGAATAGCTCAGTGCTCGCTGACTAGATGGCACCACCTGCACATATAGACCCCGCCAGTAGTCAACCTCTCCACTTGCTCTCCGAACCTCCCTCGCCAATGCCTCCACAAACAGCCCCTGTCCCTGTACTCCCTCAAATGCTCTCACTCTCTCCTGCAACTGGATCACCCTGTCAACGACCTGATCTCTCTCCTGTAGCACTACAGTCAGCTCTGACTCTCGTGCAAATAGCTGCACATCTCTTGCCGCAACCTCTGCCTCCAAATCCTCCACCCTTGTCTCAGCTGCAGTCAATTGAATATGAAAATGTGCTAGCATATGATCCTGAGGATCACCACCCCCTATTGCTCCCTCCTCTGTCTCCATAGGTGCCTCTCTAGTGGCTCCCTCCCCTCTGTCCATTGGTATCTCCCTCTCCATACCTCGGCCACCTAATCTGACTCCTCCCGACACCAACGGCCCCTGTGATATCCACAGTGGCAATCCGCCTATCCCTCTCCGCTGGACCCGACCACCTAAGCCACCTAATCCACCTCCTCCACCACCTCCACCATCTCCTCCCCCATCTCCTCCACCATCTCCTCCTCCTCCATCACCACCATCCCCCCTCCCTCATCCCCCTATCATTGGTCCTCAACCTCCTCCCCTCCTTTGTCTCCATCCCCTTTCCTCCTCAAAATCAAGAATAGGTTCTGCTAGATCTGATATCCACAGAATCAGATGAGCTGCCATATACTGTGTATACTCCTCCGATACCCCAGCATCCACCACCCTCAGCCGTATATCCCATGGCCTCGCATAGGTCTTGTAGCGCTTTTGCAATTTGAGCACTTTTGTAGGGTTGATTAAGCGCTTTTGTTAGGGTTTTAGCGCTTTTGTTTAGGAAGTAGCGCTATTGTTTGCAAGATAGCGTTTTTGTTTAGGAAAATAGATGCCCCAGTTTGTGTGAACAAAAATCTCCCGATGTCAATGATGGATGAATAGGGATGTGAAGTGAGAGTTGTTTTGAACCATAGCAGCTCTGATGAGACTTAGGTCATTAGGATAAATGTCCGTTGAAGTCTAGGTGTGCCATGATTGCTTACCTGTTGAGACCCGAAGATACTTGATCAAAGTATCTGATGATAGTCTAGGTTTAAACTTAAGAAAGTTTGAAAACAAAACAACTGATGATGATTGATTGATGCTCGTGTGTAGGAGGATCTACGCGTGTTACAGTTGCACGAGAGACATATAACGACACAGGGGTTACGGGATTGGCTGACAGAGGCTGAGATTGATTGCATTGCAGTGACTGGGCTGTATGATGTGATGCACATGCCTGTGATTCAGATGAATCATGGTTTGATTATAGCTTTGGCAGAGTGCTGACACAGTGAGATGTGCACGTTTCACCTAGCACAGGGGGAGATGACGGTGACATTGGAGGATATACCCCAGCATCCACCACCCTCACACAGGGGGAGATACCCCAGCATCCACCACCCTCGGCCGTATATCCGTAATCTTGTTTCTTGTTGTTTTTGTGTGTTATACGACCACAGGTTCCAGTCTAACCTTTGGGTATTTTGCAGAGCATTAGACACCATTCTTATCAATTCTAAAGGGAAAGGTATGTAAGTTAGAAGTAAAATAAAGTCACAAAACTTTTATTTATTTTTGTAGATCTAATATAATTATTAAATTGGATTGAAAAATTAAACAATACACAAAACTTGAGATTTTATAAAATCACAAAATTAATCATCTAATAATAATTGTAAATTGTTATTATAATTTATTTATAAGTTTTTTTTCGAAGGGAATGGAAAAGTCAAACCAACAACTTGGAGCTTAGTTCTAGATATGACAAGCCCCCCTAAAATGCCTCAGCGTGACACACCAAACCCAAAGAAGCTCGCCACTAGGTAAATCCAAGCAGAATGAATCGATCTTGGGACCTACATGGGATGAATCCAAATTCCTTAATCAAATGCATGGTATCAAGGTAATTTATTTACAAGTCTTAATTTGAAACTTAAGTAAATTTTTAAAAAATAAAAACAAAAATACATAAAATAAAATAACAATTATTTAAAAATTAAAATTTATGTATCTTATATGTGTACAAAAAAATAAAACAGTTCTTAGTTAAATAAAATAGCTTGAAATTATATGACTATATATTGTAGTGACTTCTTTCATGATGACCAAAAACATAACCTTGTTTATTTTTTAGTTCGTAATTTACCTATTAATTTCCTTTCATTCCCATCAATCTTCATTTATGTATATGGAGTTTGTTTGATCGTGTCTATTCTACCATTTTTAATATGTTCTCATAATTCACTCTTTGTTCCTTTTTACATGACTCATTTTTTATCATAAATATTTCATATATCTTCATTATTCTTGCATAGTTTTTAATGTATTTTTTACATCAATGACACTTACCATTACACATCACATTTTTTAACTTCCTCATTTAATGACATTTATTCATTCAGTATCATACAAACAACTACTTCTTTGTAGTTGTGTTGAAGAAAAAGTAGTTACAATTGAATTTCAAATATTAAAGATCTTAAATTTGAATTAAAAAATGAAAAATATTTAATAATCTTCCATGAAAAATCTAATAAATATAAAAGTGATCTTTTATCAAACTTGCACCTTTGATCTTTTATTCAACACTTCATTTTCCAATACAAAATGAAATAATTAAAGATGAGAATCTAGTAGTTGAACATGTTACAATAATTGTGAGTATACTTGTCATATTATGATCTGTATACACATTATTATTTAAACATTAAAATATATTTTTTTATTAATAAATATCATGTAATTAATTATTTTACATTTACTTTATATCATTAGTACACTAAAATCAATACAATCATCAATATCAAGAGAATGATTGTAAGAGACATTAATCAGTCATATTCTTTATATGCTTATCTTACTAACAATACTAGATTTTATTTAATCAATCAAAAAATAAGAATTGCTTATCGTGTTTCCCAAATTTAATATTAGTATTGATCAAATGACATTTTTTTTTTTTAAAGTCCATATTATAAACAATTAAATGATATTGAATTCAAATCTTCTACAACAGAAACATTCTTCCACTAAACTATCTTAAACTATCTTAAACTAATTGAAACTAAAACGAAGCCTCGAAACTATTATCTTAGACTAATGGCAAAATAAACCTCAACTCCTTGAGACTCTTAGATTATTCCTGATGACGACGACGGAGATAAGACAATTTTTCGTCATCTTCATCCCTCAGAAGAGTCAACTACAGTCTCACTTCCCGCGCCTTCAAGAGCATCAGCAACAGCCTTTACTGCAGAATCAGGATCAGATTTATGCTGAAAAAGAATTTCACATATGTCTGCGGGAGGCAGGCGTCCTCCGGATTTCATCTTCTCTTCTACAGACGGAAATAACAAGTGATCCCACAGACCCAAGAAATTATACACCAGTTGTTTAAAGACCTCAAATTCACAGTAAGGAAGACATATATGCATATCCATTCGACCACTCCTGAGCAGGGCAGCGTGGCGTCGATCCTTGTAATTGGTCGTAAAAATCATGATCTTCTATTCACCGCAGCTGGACCACAGCCCATCTGCAAAATTAAGCAACCCAGAAAGAGTGATGGCCAGTGCCTTAGTTGTGAGACTGATCAGAGGAGCCCCTGGCGGGTAAATCGGCAGCAGCGCAGTCGATGTCCTCGATGACGATAACAGATTTGCTTTTAGTTTCGAGCAGAAGCTGACTGAGATCGGCAATGTTGGACACCATGCTGAGCTCCAGATAATAAACGTCGTAGCTCATGTAATTGGCGATGGCGGCGATGAGGCTGGACTTGCCCGTACCAGGAGGACCGTACAAAAGATAACCTCGCTACCATGCGCTGCCCGTCCTGCGGTAGAACTCTCTGCTCTCCAGAAAATTGTCGAGGTCCCGCAGGATCTTGTCTTTAAGCGAGGGTTCGAGGGCCAGGGTATCGAAGGTGGACGGATGCCTGAAGGACGCTGATCTCTAACTTCCACTGCCCCCTATTTTGCCGTTGCTGAACAGCTTCCTCTCCCGTCTGCGCCTTTCCAAGTTTTCTGCAGTCTGTGAAATGTGGTCGATGTAGGATAATAAAACCCTCACTCTCTCTGTGTGGGAAATTTTGAGGATATATTTGCTTTCGCCTCCTGTCTCGTGCTTTTCATCGGGCACGTGGTGCTCCCACGACATTCGAGCTCCATGGAACTCGTCATTAACCATGTGATTAGAGGGCAGGTTAAAGACCAGCTCCGTTGTTCCCTTGTGCCGCGCTATGGACACTGTGGGGGCGTTTGCTGCCGCAACAAGGCTGCTCAAATATGTGATCGTTGGAAGATTCTTCCTATCCAGGGACCTCTACGGTAGCGTGTGAACTTGAACTTCCTCGATACTTCCTCCACAGCTCGTAAAGTTCCCGAACAAGATCGGGAACCGTCTTGGATTGCAGAGACATGAAACCCAACATCGAAAACCACATCGTCCTGTCCATCTCTGAATTAAGGACGAGAAGGCTGTTCAGATATTTAATCTGAACAATTTTTATTTACAGTCTCCATAACATGGAAAAGAAATCAAATGGCAAGAGGGAATGAAATTCAGTTCTAGTTCTCACTAATTGTTTGGCAATAAGGCTAGAGTCAAAACTTGTCACAAGAATTATAAAAGAATAATAAGCAGCTCAAAACTGAATTGCAGAAAATGTAAACAAAGAGCTCAGCTTAGCATTGAAAGGATTACAAAATGAACACTAACTACAACCTACAACCACAACCAAAAGGATTACAACATTACAAGAACAATGGTTGAGCTGGAACCTATACAGTCAACATATTGGAAATTATTCATACTTCCTTTCTTTATTAAGACTCTTAAGATCAATACGCGGCAATAAGGCTAGACCCAAAACTTGTCCTAATAATATTGTCATTTTAAAAAAGAAAAATTGAGTAATAACATTTCCATTAGGAATATATTGCGATTAAAAAGGTGTAAATATTGTCATTTTAAAAAAGAAAAATTGAGTAATAACATTTCTATTAGGAATATATTGCGATTAAAAAGGTGTAAATAAATCTTTCAATATGCATTTCTCTACAAATTCTAGAGCATCCAAAAAGATTATTGGTAAAATGAAATGATGATTTACATTCTATAGATTTCCTAAGATATAAATATTTGGTCTCATAATCTTTGTAAGCTTAAAAATTTCTTTATACATGAGAAGAAAAAATGCAACACAAAGCCTTGCCTCAATTAAATCTTACCTTGGATCTATTAGTCACTAATGGACTCAAGCTCTCAAAATCACCTGCAAAACCAAACAATTCCTTCTACAAGAGAACAACAAGAGCAAAAATTGCTTGATTTGGTGGAAAATGAGTTATGATCTATTGATCAAACATTTTACCCTATACAAAAAGTGCATATGACGCCTTGCTTATATAGCGACATGATTAACTAGGATGATGACAAGTGTCTTAATCTTATGTCATGTGACAACTAGGGGATGAGATCACATGTACTATAGGCTTCTAGAAAATTTCCAAACTCCTTAAGTAAGCCCATGAATTTAAGCCTTACCCCAATTTTTATTTCATATGTTAGGTGATAAACTAAAGATCCTATTCTCAAGAAATCTCAACCCACCTTATGGGAGCTCTAGTTTATTTTTCCTCTAGAATAAAATTGATTCACTCAAACTATTGAACTTAATAAAAGACAAAATATTCTCAATCCTTTCAAATTATAAATAAGTTAGGGGTGTAATTTTTTTAGATTATAAATTTCTAATCATTTTGCAATAGAAGATATTAAATGGTTTCGAAAAAATCTCTTGGAGGAAAAATTAGGGGACACCTGGATTTATTTATTTATATAACTATTATTAATTAATGCTTGGCAAGCTTTTTAATGTGACTGGCAATGCTAGCATGACACGCCATACGACTCCACATGAAATGCTTTTGACTCGGAGCTATGAACTGATGAGGCCACAAATAGGGGACCTCATCCCCACACTTCACTTGTTCAAACTTGCAAGTGCAACAACCCAACGAAGACACATGACCTACGAACATAGTGGCCCAACAGGGGTTTGAACCTTGGAGGTTGCTTCACCAACAAAGTGTTTTAACCGCAACACTACACATCTGAAGACATTAGGGGAGAGAGATTGTTGGCAGTGTGTCTTACATAAATTATCTCCACAAACAAATTGGTGTCACATTGGCACCATAAACTATCACAATGGTTTCTCTAACCTGTCACCAATATAAATATTTTATTTGTAACTCAATCTACCTTTAATTTTATCAACCATGTCAATTTTTACAAAAAAAAGTTAGTAAATATCACTTTTAGAACCACATAGATTATAATTGTTTGTGTGTAATATCAATATTTAAATTATGCTACGCTTGCTCTAGTTATTAAATGTAAAAAATATAAGAAATTTCATATTGAAATTTCATGTGTGTGTGTGTGCATTTATATATATGTGAATACATATATATGCATACATATACACATGTATACATAGATATACACATATATGCATATATATGTATATGTATATGTATATGTATATGATATATGATATATACATACATATGTATATGTATACACACACACATATGGATTTTCAATTACATCTTAATTTTTTGATAGGCATGCGAGGACTTCTTGTAATGGAATAGAAGACATCAAACATTAACCACAAGTAAAGTCTTTGTGACTTTACTTTGACAATAACCTTGCAGACAATGTGTGTTGTTATGTATTGTTATAAGTTTGTTCTCTATTGTAATATGTTTGTAACATTATAAATTCATATATTCTTCTGGATTCAGTTGTGTTGAAGGTTTTTTTCTCCTATAGCTCTCCCTCATCCTGATGATGAATCACAGAGTGTGATTTGAAATGTTGATGCAAAAACTTCAACACAACCAAATCCAAAAGCATATATGAATATAGCATGGACTGTGGAAATATAGCATGGACTGTGGAAATCTCATCTCTCTAACATTAGGGTAAGTGCACAAAGATGGTGGTCAAAAAGGGGGGTATAAGTGGACTTTTTTTTTTGAAATCAAGTGAACTTGAACTTGGAGGCAAAATTTGAAAGTCATCCACTCAAGATATGAAGATAATCAAAGAACAAATATTGTAGTACTCTGAATCTAGTTTCCAAACTACTAAACGTTTTCAAAATTGGATAAGATTAAGGGGGTCAAATCCTTCGCGGACAAAAAATAGACCCTGATTTTTTCTGAAAAACATAAAATAATGTTTGACGTGCGCATCCAAAAAGTCATAGTTAGATTTAGTATTTTGACAAATCCTTTCCTAGAAAGACAGTTAAGAGTGAGCACTAGAAGATGTGTATTTTTTTATAGTTTTTTGTTGAGTATTTTTTTTTTATGATTTTTCCAATCGAGCACATCCTGAAAATTAGGTACTTGTTCGTGCGCGAAGCATAAGTTGCACTAAACAAATCAAAAATACAAATTTTAAATTTTTTTTTGTAAAGAATCATGTGCACTACAATAATATATAAAGTTTTTAGAATTTGGATAAGTATATCAGAAGTTATTAAAAAAATGGTGCACCTATGTCTGTGAGAACTATGGAGACACTAGTAAAAGAAATTCAATAATAATGTTATTGTTGTTCAAATTGAAAAAAAATTATATGGTTAGAAAGCTCAGAAGATGGCTGAAAATATGGTGGCAATTTTAGAAATACCCGCTTGATGAAGTGTAAACCTGATGATGACAAAGTTGATAAAATAAAACACATCAACAATGAGAGAAATGGAGGGAAATCAAACTTCCAAACCATATCTTTGTCATCCAGGCCTATTTCCAAGCCTAAATAGTCAAAAGCACGTACAGGGTACTTATGGTGTACGAAGCGCGTACACGCTCGTTTTACTATAAATAGCGGGTGCGCACTCTTTTTACTATAAACAGTGCATATGCGCTCTTTTTACTATAAACAACGTGTACGCGCTATTGTATAATATGTGTATATACATATAATATATATATATAATAATATATAATATATTAAGTATATATATACACATGTAAGTGTATTGTCTCCCCCTCTCAAATGCATACAAGGTGCCTCTCTCCCTCTCTCTCCCTCTCTCCCCCTCTCTCTCCCTCTCCCTCTCTTCCTTCCTCCATACCCCATCTCTCTCTCTCTCTCTCTCTCTCTCCCCTTCTCCCTTCCTCCATACCCCATCCCTCCCTCTCTCCCCTTATCCCTCCCTCCATACCCCATCCCTCTCTCTCGCTCTCTCCCCTTCTCCCTTCCTCCATACCCCATCCCTCTTTCTCTTCTTCTCTCCCTCCCTCCCTCTGTACCCCATTGCAACTGTGTCTGCACTTCTATAGAAGTAAGTGAATTTATTTCTTGTCTGCAACTTCCTCTTTGATTTTTATCATGTATGCTCTCTTAAGAAAATTGACTAGTGGATTTGTGTGTGTATATTGAATAGGAGGAATAGGGTTTGAAATTGAACCATGGGTGTATTACCGTGACAAACAAGGAAACCTGCAGCAATATGGTTCTCAAATGTGTTTTTAATGAGCAGAGCAGATGTGGAAAATAGTGTCAACAAAGCAACATGATGAGTCAAAGTACCTGCAATATGTTTTTCAGAAGGAAACAACCAATAGGAAGAGAAAGAGGGAGAGTAACACAGATGATGTCTTGGAGAATGATAGTGGTGGGTATGCGAGAGTTCCCATGTTGTTACATAACGCCTGTCACCTAAAGAAATTAAAGTTTGTTGTATGCATGGTAGTGGTAGTATATGATGATCATCACTTGTCAAATGGCTTGGAATGGTACATACCCATGAAAGAAATCAAGTCTGTAATTTCTATAGTCACAATTGAGATCAGTCCTATAACCTTGCAAATTTAATAGCATCATATGTTTTAGAACTTAGGCAGTACTCTTAGGGTTAGATCAAGCTCTTACACTTGCTTTTTAGTGAAGCCTAATTGTTTGTTCGCTTGGAGTCTCATTGTATGATGTTCTATTCATAACTTTAAATTTAATTATCATTTTATTAGCCCACCATATGACCCCTTAGGTGTCATTAGAGGTCGTATTGTTTCCTAAGAGGTCATATGGTATCCTGTGACCCCTTAAGACACCATACAACCCATAACAACACCATATGGTGTCCTAAGGGGTCATAGGATACCATGTGACCCCTCGGGACACCAATGACCCATAACAACACCATATGGTGTTATATGACCAATTAGGACACTATTTGGTGTTGTTATAGGTCCTATGGTGTGCTAAGGGATAGTATAGTATCATATGACCCCTTAGGACACCCTATGACCCCTTAGATGTTGTTAGGGGTCATATTGTGTTCTAAGGGTCATATTGTGTCCTAGATTCGATCTATCTTCCTCTCCCTCCCCCCTCCTTCTTCTCTCCCTCTCTCTCTCTCACTCTCTCCCCTTCTCCCTTCCTCCATACCCCATCCCTCTTTCTCTTCTTCTCTCCCTCCCTCTTTCTCTTATTCTATAATTCCTATAGTCACAATCAAGATCAGTCCTATAACCTTGTAAATTTAATAGCATCATATGTTTTAGAACTTAGGCAGCACTCTTAGGGTTAGGTCAAGCTCTTACACTTGCTTTTTAGTGAAGCCTCATTGTTTGTTTGCTTGGAGTCTCTCTTATGCTAACAATGGTCTAACTTAACTATATCAAAACTAGACTATTGATGTTCTATTGTATGATGTTCTATTCATAACTTTAAATTTAATATATCATCTTATTAGCCCACCATACGATCCCTTAGGTGTCATTAGAGGTCGTATTATTTCCTAAGAGGTCATATGGTGTTATGTGACCCCTTAGGACACCATATGACACCTTAAGACACCATACAACACATAACAACACCACATGGTGTCCTAAGGGGTCATAGGATGCCATATGACCCCGTGGGACACCAATGACCCATAACAACACCATATGGTGTTCTAAAGGGTCATATGGTGTTCTATGACCCCTTAGGACACTATTTGGTGTCGTTATAGGTCCTATGATGTGCTAAGGGGTAATATAGTGTCATATAACCCTTTAGGACACCCTATGACCCCTTAGATGTTGTTAGGGGTCATATTGTGTTCTAAGGGTCATATTGTGTCCTGAATTCGATCTCTCTCCCTCTCCCTCCCCCACTCTCTCTCTCTCTCTCTCTCTCTCTCTCTCTCTCTCTCTCTCTCTCTCTCTCTCTCTCTCTCTTCTCCCTTCCTTCCTTCCTCCATACCCCATCTCTCTCTCTCTCTCTCTCTCTCTCTCTCTCTCTCTCTCTCTCTCTCTCCCCCTTCTCCCTTCCTCCCTTCCTCCATACCCCATCCCTCTCTCTCTCTCTCTCCCCTTCTCCCTTCCTACATACCCCATCCCTCTTTCTCTTCTTCTCTCCCTCCCTCTTTCTCTTCTTCTGTAATTCCTATTAGCCCACCATATGACCCCTTAGGTGTCATTAGAGGTCGTATTGTTTCCTAAGAGGTCATATGGTGTCCTGTGACCCCTTAGGTCACCATATGACCCCTTAAGACACCATACGACACATAATAACACCATATGGTGTCCTAAGGGGTCATAGGATGCCATATGACCCCTCGGGACACCAATGACCCATAACAATACCATATGGTGTTCTAAAGGGTCATATGATGTTCTATGACCCCTTAGGACACTATTTGGTGTTGTTATAGGTCCTATGGTGTGCTAAGGGATAATATAGTGTCATATGACCCCTTAGGACACCCTATGACCCCTTAGATGTTGTTAGGGGTCATATTGTGTTCTAAGGGTCATATTGTGTCCTGGATTCAATCTCTCTTCCTCTCCCTCCCCCCTCCTTCTTCTCTCCCTCTCTCCCTCTCCCTCTCTCTATCTCTCTCCCCTTCTCCCTTCCTCCATACCTCATCCCTCTCTCTCTCTCCCCCCTTATCCCTTCCTCCATACCCCATCCCTCTTTCTCTTATTTTGTAATTCCTATTAGCCCACCATATGACCCCTTAGGTGTCATTAGAGGTCGTATTGTTTCCTAAGAGGTCATATGGTGTCTTGTGACCCCTTAGGATACCATATGACCCCTTAAGACACTATACAAAATATAACAACACAATATGGTGTCCTAAGGGGTCATAGGATGCCATATGACCCCTTAGGACACTATTTAGTGTCGTTATAGGTCCTATGGTGTGCTATTTGGTGTCATTATAGGTCCCTCCCTCCCCCCTCTTCTCTCCCTCCATCCCCCCTCTTCTTTCCCTCTCTCCCTCTCTCTACCTTCCCTCCCCCTCTCTCTCTCCCTCTCTCTCCCTATCCCTCCTTCCCTCTCCCTCTCTCCCTCTCTCTACCTTCCCTCCTCTCTCTCTCTCTCCTCCTCCCTCTACCTCTCCCTCCCTTCCCACTCTCTCTCTTCCTCTCTCCCTCTCCCTCCTTCCCTCCTTCTCTCTCCATCCACCCTACTCTCCCTTTTCCTTCCTCCATATGCCTTCTTCTCTCCCACCCCCATCTTCTCTCCCTCTCTCTCTCCCTCCTTCCCTTCTGCCCCCTCCTCACTCCCTCCCCTCTACTCTCCCCCCTCTCCCCCCCCTCTGTCTCTTCCTCTCCCTCCCCCCCCTCTCTCTCTCTCTCTCTCTCTCTCTCTCTCTCTCTCTCTCTCTCTCTCTCTCTCTCTCTCTCTCTCTCCCCTCCCCTCCCTCTACCTCTCCCTCCCTTCCCCCCTCTCTCTCCCTCTCTCCCTCTCCCTCCTTCCCTCCTTCTCTCTCCATCCACCCTACTCTCCCTTTTCCTTCCTCCATACGCCTTCTTCTCTCCCACCCTCCCCCCTCTTCTCTCCCTCTCTCCCTCCCTCCTTCCCTTCTTCCCCCCTCCTCACTCCCTCCCCCCTACTCTCCCCCCTCTCCCCCTCTCTCTCTCTCCCTCCCTTTTCATTCACATTTTTTCTACTACTAATGGCACGTATGGGGTACTGAACCTATTAGTTCACTGCCCTACCTTAACTTTTTTAAGGCATAGGAGCATGTACGCGATACTTATTACTTGTAAGCGCATACGGGGTGCTAAGCCCATTATTCGCTACCCTGTGATAATATTTTTTAGGCTTAGGAGTGCGTACGTGCTACTTATTAGTACATAATGGGAAAAAAATACCATTGGGTTTGCCAACATTTTATGGACTAACAACGTGTACGCGGTACATAGCCATAGTTTTAGTTATCCAAGAGCCTCAATGACCTCAAAAGAATTTTTTGAGGTTGTTGAAGGCCCCACTGGAACTGTGTCTACGCTTCTATCATTGTTTTATACATAGAAGTAAGTGAATTTTTTGTTTTTGCATGATTTCAAATAATTGAATTGTTGTTCTTATTAGTTTTGTCAATAGTATTATGATTGTTTAATAGTTTGATTCCAAAAAATAGTGATAAGATGCATATTTATGGTTATTTGTTTGTTATGAACTTTTGTTTACATATATATGTAATATGATTCTATTTAGGACAACCGATATCAACCATGGGAAAGAACAAGCGAGGAATGATGGAACAACGAGAGGTTGAAAAGAAAAGACAAAGGCAACGTATGAAGAAATTATGTGACATAAGAACAATGGGAGAAGAAGGTATGTCATCCTCAACATCTCAATTCGATTTACCAAACGAACATAATGCACCTAATGCGATTGAAGAAGAGACATTTGATTTACTGTATGAACCTAATGCAATTGAAGAAGATACCGCATTGAATAATCAATTAAATGATGAACATACACCTTCTCTATTTCATGAATTGAATGTATATAATGCACCGATGTTAACACCTCCTAGATTCATTTGTAGGAAACCAAAGTATCTAATTGACATTGATGAAAATATATTGAAGCCAATGCCCAATCAAATGAATGAATGAAATTGTAGGAGAATGGTTAAAAGAATATGGAAAAACTATTTTGAAAACTTAAATCAAACTGCAAGATGTCAATTAATTGTTCAAATGATTAAAAATTTGAATTTTAGAGAGACAATGAAAATTCTAGGCCTAAGATCATCTGAAAGTAACATTGAAAGAACTATTGTGAGAAATCTATTTGATGCATATCAAGCATATGGTTCAAAATCACATACTAAAGATTCTAGTGCTACTCGACGTGCCATTACATCAACCATAATGAGCAAGAAAAAAAAAAAAAGATCGTTTGGTAAGAAAAACAAGTAAGTCTTTAAACATTAGTAGAACAACATTAAGTAAAGCATTAAAGAGGCGGGAAAAAATAGAGGAACCTAAAAATAATTCTCTTTGGGCATTCTCGGGTAGACTACCATGCAAAGACGAGGTTGTTGTTAATGCACTGAAAACATTAATTGAAAAATTTTGGCATGACAACAAAAGAGTTTCTCCCAACCAAAGAGATGTTGTTAGAAGGCAAATTGGGTCTAAAAATCATGAGCCACATGCCAAACACAATTTGGATATGACTCAAACTAAATTTTATGAAAGATTCCTTTAAAAGTTTCCTCAAATAAGAATTTGTCAAAGATTTTTTGAAATGACAAAACCTTTTTATATTAAGATTAATCATGTACGCACCACGTGTTGTTGTAGGATGCATATTGAATTTTCCATGCAGTATGATATTTTTCATCATATTTATTCTACTTTGCACACTAACGATGTTTTGTAGGAATGCAATATACAAGCACCTCCTAAGTCGATAAGAGAATTTATTTCAAGTGTGCTATGTAATAGACATGATGGTTTCATTTATTATAAGATTCCTTGTTTGGAAGGTTCTTGTGCTATATGTGGTGGTTTGCAATGTTTACCAAGATGCGTACATTGGGGAGCACACATGAAATTGGTATGAAACTAGTTTCTTTCAGAAAATACAAGACAGTCACATATGGAGTTAAAGATGGAAAAGATTTGAAGAGATGTGAGCTAGTGAAAAATGATATGTGTAGCTGAATTTATGAAAATATTTCAAGAAAAACTAGTTTATGAGTACATAATGCATACACATAGAGCTCGATGGTTAGATGAGCAATTCAAGTTATGTAAGGACACATTTCCTCTTGGCACCATTATCTCTATCATTGATTTCACTGAAAATTATACACTACATTTCCTCTTGGCACCATTGTCTATATTCATTTTTTGTATATATAAATGCCCATGAGCTTATTTTTACATGTTTAGGGGCATAATTTTGTAATTTAAATGGCAATGAGTTGATTTGTACATATGTACATGCCAAATTTTGTATATTAAAATGGTGATGAGCTGAATCTCACATATTGTAATGCCAAATTTTGTATAAAAGCCCATGAGATGATTTGTAAGACATTTTTTTGTATAATCAAATAGCCAAGAGTTGATTTGACCATATTTAGAGGCAAATTTTTTAATAATATGCGACAATGTTTTGTGACTATTTTTTGAGTATATGTGATGTGTCCCTGGTCAATCATGAGCATTCTTGATTCTTGTATAATCATGGAGAATTATTCGAGTC
This sequence comes from Cryptomeria japonica, assembly GCF_030272615.1. Taxonomy (NCBI): domain Eukaryota; kingdom Viridiplantae; phylum Streptophyta; class Pinopsida; order Cupressales; family Cupressaceae; genus Cryptomeria; species Cryptomeria japonica. The sequence goes on from NC_081414.1 coordinate 695,854,392, forward strand.
ATTATCAGGTCATAGGGGTCATAGATTGAGACTAGATACAATTTGAGCAAAAATTGTCATTGTTGTCAAAAAAATTGTCAAAAAAGTTGTCAAGCAACTTCTACATTGCGTCGGTAGGGTATGACTCTCGACATTCCGACGCTTTGGGATGTATGACAAGGGCATGCCTAGCATAAAACTACCCACCCAAATGCACTTGTGACGTCATATGTGTACACGACGAACCAAATCAATTGTAGCCAATCCTGCAACTTTGCATTGCATGCAACTAACAATTTTTGCAGTAGGCGAAAAAATGCTACCAATTGAAAATGGCTTCGAGTCGTCAAAAATTGAGATAGGCCATTGTAGAGGAGCCTCACATGTCCCCACGGGTTCAAACGGATTGACCATATGTGTCCTGGATTTGAAGAAATAGTCCATCAAATTTTGACAGTTTTTTGGACTCAAGGCACTTGAGAGATCGCACCAGTATGGTATGACTCTCGACGTTCCAACACTTTTGGATGCATGAAAAGAGCATGCCTATCATAAAACTACCCACCCGGACATGCTCGCGATGTCGGTTTGTGCATATGACAAACCGAATCAATTCTAGCCAATCTTGCAATTTTGCATTGCATGCAACTGACGGTTTTTGCAGCAGGCAAAAAATGCTACCAATTGAAAATGACTCCGAGTCGTCAAAAACCAAGATAGGCCATTGTAGAGGAGCCTCACGTGACCCCACGAGTTCAAACGGATTGACCATATGTGTCCTAGATTTGAAGAAACGGTCTGTCAAATTTTGACAATTTTTTGGACTCAAGGCACTTGAGAGATCGCACTGGTATGGTATGACTCTCGACGTTTCAGCACTTTGGGATGCACAACAGGGGAATTCCTAGCGTAAACCTGCCCACCCGTATGCACTCGCGATGTCGGTTTGTGCACACAATGAACAAAATTTGACCATTGCGAGCGTGAGGGTGCTCTCGCACCAAAGACATTGTTGTTTATATTCATATTGTCATTTTTTGTTGTTTATATTCATATCGTTGATTACATATGAAAATATTCATTTAAATTTATAGCAGGGAAGCCACCAAATATAGTGAATACACAATAATGAACTAAATACAAGGAGTTTTGTAGGGTTAATTCAACATTTTAGAAATTTTATCAAGTCATATTCCATGATTACAATGTTTTATATCATATATTTTTGTTGTTTATATTCATATTATTTTTTATTAAGGAAAAAGCAAGTTTTGAAGGGGCCCTGAAACCCTTTACAAGCAGGAATTAAACAACAAAGCTACGAGAGACAAAAAAGAATAGAAACCACAAAAAAACCAGCGAAAACCGAAGAAAACCCAAAAAAGCCCCAAAAAGCCAGCAGGCCTTCCAACATTCAGATTTTTTCTAGGGCTTTAGCCAGGGTGTTGCTGATATCATACATCTCTTTGATGTTGTCTTTGAAGTTGGGGGGATCCTTTGTTGAGGCAGCCACAACTTTCTTGATACTGACCCTGGTTCTCTTCGCAGTACCGCCCACCTGATTAGCATCACCACTTCCAGTCTGGATGGTCTCTTCTTCCAGGTCAAGATCCACGACCGGTTTAGGAGTGTAGGTGTGATCAACAACCTTGGTGATGTCCTCCAGGTTTTTGATGATAACAGAGAGGATACTTGGGATAACTCCCATCAGATTTTTCATCACTTCTTTTCCCTCTTCCAACGATTTTACCTTATTCTCCATTTCCTGCTTCCAATTAATTTGCTCTTTGTTTTCATCCTCCCTCTTTTCATCCATTTTAATCCCTTTCTTGTCCAGGTTTTTCAGGGTCTCGTAGGTCCATCTATCGAAATCCATTCTGGCCTCAGAGATCTTCTTGAGGTTATCCAGGATAAGCTCTTTACTAGCATTTTCCTTGACCTCGCTATCCCTATCCTCAGTCAGGTCCTTCTCAGAGTCTTTGTTCATTTCCTTCCCAGAGTTCCCTCTGGTTTCCTCATTATCCTTGGGTTCCGCTTCTTCCATTAGATGGCTGTTGTGTCCTAGATTTGAAGAAACAGTCTGTCAAATTTTGACAATTTTTTGGACTCAAGGCACTTAAGAGATTGCACTGGTATGGTATGACTCTTGATGTTTTGACGCTTTGGGATGCACAACAGGGGAATTCCTAGCGTAAACCTGCCCACCTGTATGCACTCGCGATGTCAGTTTGTGCACACGACGAACAAAATTTGACCATTGCGAGCATGAGGGTGCTCTCGCACCAAAGACATTGTTGTTTATATTCATATTGTCGATTTTTGTTGTTTATATTCATATCATTGATTACATATGAAAATATTCATTTAAATTTATAAAAGGGAAGCCACCAAATATAGTGAATACACAATAATGAACTAAATACAAGGATTTTTGTAAGGTTATTTCAACATTTTAGAAATTTTATCAAATCATATTCCATGATTGCAATGTTTTATATCATATATTTTTGTTGTTTATATTCATATTGTTTTTTATTAAGGAAAAAGTAGGTTTTGAAGGGGCCCCAAAACGCTTTACAAGCAGAACTTAAACAACAAAGCTACGAGAGACAGAAAAGAACAGAAACCACAAAAAAACCAACGAAAATCGAAGAAAATCCAAAAAAGCCCCAAAAAGCCAGCAGGCCTTCCAACATTCAGATTTTTTCTAGGGCTTTAGCCAGGGTGTTGCTGATATCATACATCTCTTTGATGTTGTCTTTGAAGTTGGGGGGATCCTTTGCTGAGGCAGCCATAGCTTTCTTGATACTGACCCTAGTTCTCTTCACAGTACCGCCCACCTGATTAGCATCACCACTTCCAGTTTGGATGGTCTCTTCTTCCAGGTCAAGATCCACGATCGGTTTAGGAGTGCAGGTGTGATCAACGACCTTGGTAATGTCCTCCAGGTTTTTGATGACAATAGAGAGGATACTTGGGATAACTCCCATCAGATTTTTCATCGCTTCTTTTCCCTCTTCCAGTGATTTTACCTTATTCTCCATTTCCTGCTTCCAATTAATCTGCTCTCTATTTTCATCCTCCCTCTTTTCATCCATTTTAATCCCTTTCTTGTCCAGGTTTTTCAGGGTCTCATAGGTCTATCTATCAAAATCCATTCTGGCCTCAGAGAGCTTCTTGAGGTTATCCAGAGTAAGCCCTTTACTAGCATCTTCCTTGACCTCACTATCCCTATCCTTAGTCAGGTCCTTCTCAGAGTCTTTGTTCATTTCCTTCCCAGAGTTCCCTTCGGTTTCCTCATTATCCTTGGGTTCCGCTTCTTCCATCAAATGGCTGTTGTCCTTACCAAGGTGTTCGTTGAGGGTAGGGCTTTCTTGACTAGGCTCATTATTGCCGCTTTCTTCCTCGTTACCCAGCTCCTCATCTTTCCAACTATCTTCACCATTGGAGTTGTCCGTCTCCATACCACTGCTTTCCTTGACAATGTCCTTTGTTTCCAACCCAGGGACACTTTTCCTTTTTTTGTTGGAGGACGTCTTCTCCTTGCTAGTTTCTCCCTCTTCCATCTTTCTCTTGCCCAGAGAGGTGGAAATCCTCTTATTCTCCAGCATGGTGAGGGTTTTGCAATGCTCATAGATGAGCAGCAGAAGCCCGCAGTGGAGTATCGGGTTGGAAGGGTTAGTCTTGTGTTTGTTGAGGGACCTGTATAGGGACCGAAGGAGGTAGTATGGCAGGGACACCTTTTTGTCGTGTCTAAAATGGTTTAAGAGTATGAAGTGGTAGGTGTGGGCCCTAAAAAAATGGCCTTCAACCATGATGTACTCCATAATTGCATTCAGAACCCAGCCCCACAACTTCTTGATGTTTGCAGCTTCGTAGTAGCCCCCAGTAGCCTTGCCAATTTTAGCTCTCTCTTTCTCTTTTCGCAGGAATAGGTTAACCGCGTTGTTGGAGACCTTGAGGTCTCGAAAGAAATTAAGCCCAGAGTGCGGCATTCTAGACACAGTGGTAATGAGCCCAACGTCCAACTTAAACTTAACACCATAAAGTTTAAAAGAACCATTAGACCAGTTTTTTGGAAATCTTGGAAACGGCTAAGTTAACCCTACCTTTGTCATAGTCCTCAAGTTTCTCCATGAAGCTGGTAAGAGAGCCCTTCTCCAATTTAACCCAAACTTTAGGCATCGCTTTCCAGGTCGACGTATTGTCTGGTTCTTCCCGCCTTAGGTCTCCTCCCATCTTCAGATATGGGTTGTTCGATCTGTTTCTCTGCAAGTTATCACCTTCTTTTCTGATGTTGCTAAAGTTTTTGAGCTGGGTAACCCACAAAGCGTGCGACACTTTATTAGAAATAATAGAGGATCTGCCGCGAAGCCATGTAATGATGGCCTTTCTAGCAAGGCATAAATGATGCTTTTTACTTGTCATGATTAAATTGTCCTTCTCTCCCCGTACAACGGTCCTTTCTAATGAACTCTTTGATATTTAAATTGAAATCCTCCTCGTGCCAAATCATTTGGGAGTCAGAGTTAACTCCAGTGTTCGCTAAGCAATCCACCACGCTGTTTTACTCTTTGAAGGCATGTTGAATAATGATTTCTTTGAAACTGGCAATGATCTCCCTAGCTTTCATGATGATATTTTCAATAGACCAGGAAGGCTCTGATTCTCCCTTTAGGCACTTTATGATATTGAGTGAATCTCCCTCAAGCCATATTTTATCATAATTTAGACTTTTGGCAATAATTAAGGTATTCAAGGCTGCAGAGGCTTCAACAAAATGGCTAGTTTGATTCCCCAGAGGACCAGCCACTGCCTTGAGACAACTTCTAGCAAAATTCCTGACAATGCCCCCATATCCAGCTTTACCCGGATTCCCTTTAGAGGCCCCATCAAAGTTAGCCTTAATCCATCCCTGCAGGGGGAAACACCAGACTAGACCTTCTCTTCCAGTCTCCTTGCTAGTGGTAGTAGTAGAAAGGTTCCACCTATCTTTAAAATCATCTTTAGCAATAGGTCCCTGGTCAGTGTAGTAGAGGCTTTCAAAGATACTCCTAAAGATTTTATCTGCAACCACTTCAGGAAAAGCCCTTTTATCCCTAAAAATCCTATTGTTGCGCTCTTTCCAGATATTCCAGATAACAATCGGTAGAGCAAGTTTTCAGGTCTCCACAATTTTAGGATTAGAATTAGGGCAATGTCATTGAAGCCAGGTGTCACCAAGAGAGTTTAGGAAGACCCAACTCAGGTTCCATCTAGAGAGGATGATTTTCTAGATATCCTGGCTAAAAGTACATTGATTGAGAATATGGCAAGTTGTCTCTTCTTCCCTGCAGCAAAGAGAACACCTGTTAGGAAAAATAATACCTCTTTTGTGAAGATTGTCGAGGGTTAATACCTTATTTTGGATGAAAATCCAGAAGAAGATATTGACCTTAGGAACTAACTTCTTGTTCTAGACTTTAGCCCAGATGGTAATTTCTTCCACCGGGGCACTGTGAATAGCCACTGTAGAGGAAACAAAGTATTTCCCATCCAAAGTTTCCCTCCATATCAATCTATCATCTTTGTTGGCTCTAGGGATTTTGGCAGAGAGAGCTATTTGAAGGAACTTGAGTCCCGGACACTGCTGGCTAAAGTCAATCCATTTCCCATTTCTCCAGTAATCTCTTACCATTTCTCCATACCTTCTTTTGAATCAGTCTATCCAATCTTTAATAATTGGGATTTCCTCCAAAGGTTTATCCAGGATCCATTTATCTTCCCAAAATCTTATTCTCTTCCCATCTCCAAGGTTCCAAGTTTTGCCAGCAGCAACCCAGCTTTTAGCTGATTGCACAGCATTCCATATGGCAGATCCTTCAACATTAAAAGAGTTGTCAAAGAATTCTTCCTCAAAAGGTTGTATATAGAGATATTTGTTTTTCCAGATAGAGTTCCATTCTCTTTCTTCCCCTTTGAATCTCCATATTTGTTTGGCTAGTAAAGCTTTATTCATAGTACCAATGTTCCTTAAGCCCAGCCCACCAGAGGCCTTAGGGGAGCAAATTTTATTTTAGGCAATAAGGGGGATTTTGTTTTTAGCTTCCACTCCCGACCAAAGGAACTTTTTTTGGATTTTTTCAATGGCTTCTACAAACTTTGAGGGGATTTTGAATAAGCTAAGAGCATACACAGGAAGATTTTGGAGAGTGGATTTGAGCAGAGTGATTTTTCCTGCTTGACTTAGGTAATCCCCTTTCCAGCTAGCAAGTTTCAAGTTGATTCTATCAATTAGCTTGTTCCAGAAGGAATCCTCAGGCTTGAGACACAGAGGAAGCCCCAAATAGGTAGAGGGAAACTCAGCAACGTTGTAGCCTAGAATCCTACCTATCCTTATTTGCCTTTGAGCAGGGGTATTGATGAAAAAAAGAGAGCTTTTATCTTAGTTGATTTTTTGGCCAGAGGCAGATTCATAGGTGTTCAGAATAATCTTCATATTTTTAGCTTCCGTGATGGTGGCTTCCCCCATGGTGATAGAGTCATCAATGAATTGTTCATGAGAACATTGGAAGAAGAAGTTTTCAGGCCCTTAATATTGCCATCTTCCACATTTTTAAGGATGAACTTTCCCAAGCATTCAAAAAAAATAGAGAATAGGATAGGGGATATGGGGTCCCCCTGTCTGAGACCTCTAGAGCTTTTGAAGAAACTGGATGGGGAGACATTGACAATAACAGCAGAGGAGGAGGTTTCCATAAGTTGAGAGCAGAGTTGAATAACTTTGTCCCCAAAACCAAACACTTTCATGATCCTAAGGAGAAACTGCCAGTTCACTCTATCAAAAGCTTTAGCCATATCTAACATTAAGAAGAATCCCTGGTTATTCGCCACTTTCAGGGAGTGGATGTTTTCATGAACGGAAATGATGGAGTCCAAAATCTATCTTCCAGGGACAAAGCCATTCTACTGGACAGATATAATCCTTGGAAGAATTTCCAATAACCTGGAAGTCAGAACCTTAGATAAGATCTTGTAGACAGAGTTATACAAGCTGATGGGTCTAAACTTGTTAAGAGAATCAACTCTGGAGATCTTTGGGATTAGGACAATGAAGGTAGCGTTTAGTTCCTTTAGGAGTCTTCTAGAGCCAAATAATTCCTTAACACCATTACATATGTCAGCCTCCACTATGTGCCAAAAGTTTTGGAAGAAGAACATGGGAAACCCGTCCAGACCAGGGGATTTATCACCCTGAAAGTCAAACACTGCCTTTCTGATTTTTAGATTAGAGGGGATGTGGGATAAAAGGTGGTTGTTAGCTTCCAATAGGATAGGAGGGATAGCTTGTAAAAGGGTGTTTTGCTTGCTGAAATCTAGGATATCCGCATCACCTAGCAGGGTACTGAAATGCTCGAGAGATTCCTTCCTTATGTCACAGTCCTCTATTAAGATGCCTTTATTTCTATTTAGTCTAGATATTCTATTGGCTACCCTATGCTTAAGAGTAGTTAGTTGAAAGAAGCGGGTATTTTTATCACCTTCCTTCAGAAACAAAGCTCTAGATCTTTGTCTCCAGAAAGTCTCTTCATTAGAAATAATGGTATGGTATTTAGATAAAAGATCATTTTCAGCCGTCCTAAGATCTTCGGTCAACCCCACCTCTTGGATTCTATCCTGAATATACTTTATTTCATCTTTGACTTGAATTTTGTTCTTGAATATGTCCCCAAAAAACTCTTTGTTCTAGGATTTAATTTTGGCTTTTATGATATTGAGCTTTTTGGTGATTCTAAAAAGAGCCTTGCCCTCCACTTCAGAGTTCCACCATTCAGCTATGCAAGCTTCCAGATAAGGACGGGAGAGCCAAGATTTTTCAAATCTTAAAGGGAAGTTTCTCTTTGCCGAAAAAGAGTTGGCAGTAAAGGAGATGGGGTAATGGTCCGAACCAATTTTGATAACAGAGGCGAGGGAACAATTATACTTAGATATCCAGTTAGGAGAAATTAAAGCTCTATCAAGCTTGACTTGAATTAGGTCAGCTCCGGTTCTTCTATTGGTCCAGGTGAAATTAATGCCCTGGAGATCCACATCAATGAAAGCTTGGTCGTTAATGAAGTCCATAAGGTCTTGTTTCCCTTCAAGATGTTAGGGGATACCTCCCATCTTTTCTTCGTCTTTGAGCGGGGTATTGAAGTCTCCCATAATAATCCAATTTTGATCAACAAACTAGAGTCTGTCAGCTACAAGGCTTTTCCAATATTTAGCTCTCCTGGATTTGGTATTAGGTGCATAGACATTAGATAACACCCAGACAAAGTTGTCCTTAATATACTCAAGCTGAACAGAGATCCTATTAGTAGCAGAGATGATTTCCTTTCCAGTAATGGTTTTTTGGTTCCAAAAAATCGCAGTTCTTCCAGAAGCTCCCTCCGAGTTTGATCCTATGACTCCATTTTCTTTGAAAATTCTAATCTTTTCAACTTTTTCTTTAGACATCTTGGTTTCCTGAACAAGGACTACATCCGGTTTATGATCTCTAATGATGTTCCGTAACACATCCTGCTTATGAGGTGCGTTTAGCCCTCTAATATTCCAGGATATTATCTTCATACTTTAACTGGGGATAGGGCTGACTCAATGGAACACTGTGTTCCATCAGCACAGTTCTTCCAACTTTCCTGTTCCCTTTAATGTTTTAGGGATGGCCTACCCTATTTTTTGTTCTGACTTCCAACATCTGCCTTTTTCTTGATCTTGCTTGTGGTTGAGATTCCTCCATTGAATTCCTCCTTGTTCGATTTTCCTTCTCTCGTTTTGAGTATCTGGAGATTCCCATCCAGCAAATCCACACTATGAGAAGGGGTTTTACAGAGGTTGAGCTTTGGGCTTCCATTGGTTAAAAGCAATAAAGACTCAGAATCAGAAGGGACTTGAGCTTCATAAAAGTTTTCCTCAACTGGTATTGATAGAGATAGGGCTGGAATGGTCTCTTCCTTCTCCTAACTCACTGATCCAACCTCTTGGTCCGGAGTAGATTCTTCCTTCTCCTGACTAATAGATCCAGTCTCCTGGTCCTCTGGGTTTTTTTAATTGTTCAACTCAGTTCCTTGCTCTACTTTTTTAGTTCTCTGGTTGGTCATTGGAGCAGACACAATCTTGTTGATCGTTGCTACTACTCCCATTCCTCTTGCCTTCATTCAAAAGTTCCGTCATATCCTTATTTTGGTTACTCTCAGATGTTGATGAGTCTCCTTTTTTATTTATCATTTGCCAAGTCTTTTTGTTCTTGTTGTTGCTATCAACCTTATTTTCCTTGTTTTTTCTTGAGCGGGCAAGATTTAGCCCAATGCCCTGATTTTTTGTAGTGGAAACAAGCAAACGGTAGAGATTCATATTCAATAGCTTGGGACCATTTTCCAAGTTTAGAAATGATGTCTATGATTGAGGCATATCTATCATTTGATTAACATTTATGTAAATGTGAGCAAAGACTAACCTTGATTTAGCCGCCGTCATTGGGTTGATCGACAAGAGTTCTTTGAAGGATTTCACAATACCCTTGAAGACTTCCTCATTCCAATGTTCCAACTGAAGACCCGAGAGGTGTGTCCAAACTGGCGCAAAACAAAGAAGGACTCATCGAGGAATAGATTTGGGGCCCATTTCTGAAGAGCCAGGGATGACTTGCCAAACATCCAAGGGCCTTCGCAGAGAGCTTTATTCATGTCTTCTTCAGAGTTGAAAGCAAAGGTAAAAAAACCTCTGGGTAGCGCTGCCACTTCCACTTGTCCTTTAACAAGCCATTTTCTCCTTATAAAATTCCTAACATCATCAATGTTAGGCCTAAAGCTAGAGAATCGTCCTACTAATGTCATAGAAAGGCCAGAAATAGTCATATCGACCACTTTGTCTGGAACAAAAATGGCAAACTGTCCAAAGGCAGAGTCTAAAATGTTTGTTACTTTTGGGAGCCCAGATTTAACCAACGGTTTCACTTCGAAGAGCGAAGACCATTTTTTTCCTTTACCTCTGTCGTGTGGGTCCCTAGGGTTCAAATCTTTGTCCTCTCCCGGTTTTTCTTTTTCCTTGTCCTCTTCTGACCCTTGTGGCACCTGACCCCCTGCCTGATCACCAGTTTCGATCCCAGAAAAACTGCAATCTCCAGGGAATCCGTTGTTCCCAAGCATTCCACCATTTCTCAATTTGAAATTTGGGATTCCTGCTCCTTTTCGCTCCACGCTCGCCATTGTGATTTGGGATTTGATTACATAGGCAAATGATCAATTAAATTTATAAAAGGAAAACCACAAAATACAATGAATACAAAATAATGAACTTAGTACACATTTATTGGATCGAATATCCACATATATATGCCATATATATGTGGCATATGCCATGTCCAAATTGATATACAATAAAAATGTAGAATATATCTAAATGTATTGGTCATTCTATGACCAAAACTAACACTATATGATCCTAAACTTGTGGTGGATCATCAAAATCAAGCCTCTTCGATGTAGTACGTGGCTCTGTAGATGGCTGCAAAACCACAATTCAAAAGTCAAGTTAGAATTCTTTTGTAGAAAATAGTTCACAATTAACAAGATAACTATGCATTTAACTATAATTCCTTTGCAATTAAAATGTAAATTACTTCATCAGATGATCTAGGAGCTAATGTCTTCGCTCTCCTCTCCTTGTCACTCTTAGGAGTTTTCTTGAAGACATACTTAAATGGATCCATGTTATGGCCGTACCACGAAGGGGTCTATTGTAGATTAAATATATAATTAATACAATGTACTAACATAAATATATCAAAAACACTTAAAAGCTATAATATAGAGAACAATGGCGTACCTGTGCCTGAGATGCTTCTCCAATGGACTGAGGATGGCTCACCATCGATGGAGAAACTATCTCTATTACCTATACACAAAATTTTCAAAGATTAAATACAATTAATATAATGATAAATATTGTAGGTTAAAAACAATTAATTTTACATATCAAACAAAAGTGTACCAGATCCTGAGATGCTTCTCCAATGCACAGAGGAGGGTTCGCCATTGATGAAATAGGTATGGATATTTCCTGTATGAAAAAATTATAAGATTATAATATATCACAAGTTCACATGTACGCATGCATATAATCATGAAATCAAAAAAATTAAGTAGAGATACATACCTCTGCCCTCTCTTGATCCACGAGCGAATCAGGTGCATTCAACAAATCCACATAGCTCAATGGTCGTTGTACATGTAAAATAGACAAAAAATACTAATCAATCTACAAACCTTAATACTTGATTTCAACATTTTCAAGCAATTGTACAACTAAAAATGTGTTCAATTACCTTCTTCCCACGTTTTGGCATCTGCAAGGAATCCTTTTTCTTAGGACGAGCCCTAGACGCGGAGGGGGTACCCTAGAAAAAAAAAATTAACATGAGATATTAGTACAGATAATAAATTAAACATAATTTTAAAAATCTAAAATGAAATGACTTGCATATTTCATCAAAACAATACATAAAAAGGGTTGTACAAAATATGATACCGTATAGCCTTGTAGGCCAAAATCAATCACTGAGAGTGTGATGTCATCAATCTAGGACATTTGGTCCCCTATCAACACCTACAAACCAAAAATTGGACCAAGAATTAAAAATAGATAGTATATCTTGTATTTTTTTGAATTCAAAGTGTACTATTCTATTTTAACATGTTACAAAATTTATACCTCAGGCATCGAAGTTGCAGCTATAGTAACTGGGGGAGGAGTATGGGATATTGCTGTTGCATCCTAAAATGCATATTATTTGTCTCAATTTAAATCGATGTATAAATGAAAATTCATTTATGTAATTACAAATTTATAGTCACTAATAAATAAAATGCTATGAATTCAAATCAACACACCTGTGTCTATCGCTCATGAGAAAACACCATGTCCATCAACTCATCTGTTAGCGTGAAATCCTTAGTCATGTGGGCCTGACATCTACTCCCGCAAATCATGCATAGATGAGATGAGGATCCATCTGCACCGACTGTATCATCTGTCCCCGAGCAACTGACACACATATGTTGGATGGGCTCTCTGTCACCACCTGGAGCAACTAATGACTTATCATCCAATACAATAGGGTGTGCTAACGATGTCCCATGTGGGATGATGGCACCAGTCAATGTTGTGGCTGCCTGAAGAGTCTGTAGCTCCATCGACTCTTTCAGCTCTACTGGGACAGCCTGATGCACCTTGGGTTTGGGTGCTAGGGGGAGGCGACTCTCCGTGGGTAATCGCCTACGGGCTCCAGGTCTATCTTGGGTAGAGCCACCACCTCTACCATGGAACTCTCTCATGTCAAAATAGTTTGGGTGCACATTGAGAAAAAACTCACAATATACTTTTCTCAAAAAATATAATGGCACCTCATAATTATTACAAGGTGGATCATCAAAGAGCGTCCACCACCTCTACCAAAAAAAAAAATTCATCTGCACATTAGTACACCAATGTATGGGAAACCTCTTTGCATTAAGAGGTAATGACTGACCAGTTTTGGGATCAATGAAAAGGGCACATATATCTTGTTTACTATTTTTTTTTTTTAACTCCCTCGTATGATAGCCCATTCACATAGAATTGACGACACCTATCCCTAAAGCTTCCCCATTTGGTAATTTGTGTGGAAATAGCTATGGCACCACTAGCTAATGTTTCTAGATGAGTGGTGAGGGATTGATGATGCTCAAGTTCAGATGTTTTCAATTTAACAATCAGTCTATTGATTTTAGACGTATTTTGTCCAAACTGATTAATTAATTGCTCCTGTGTTTCGAGTGTGCTGTCAAAAGGAGGAATTGGGGGTGTATCTTGTGGGTTTTCAAGAGGTGCATTTGGTTGTTCTTGTGGGTTTTCAAGAGGTGCATTTGGTTGTTCTTGTTGTGGATTAGAAGAATCTAGTTTTTGAAACAAAAAATGAAAAAACCTAATCAAAATTAATGAAATTAAATTCAAAATGTAAAACAAACCGAACAAATGGAAAAGAAAGACAAAAATAAACAAAAACTAACCTTGATCCATAGTCTGGAGGAGAAATATAGCACCCCGTTCGTGGTTTGGGAGAGAAAATGAAGAAAAAAGAAGTAAAAACACGTTATTCACGGGAAAAATAGACCCGATTTTTTTTAAAAACATTTTTTGACAGGCACCGCGTACATGGTTATCTTGGGATTATTAGCGTGTACTCGCTTATTTTCCTATAAGTAGTGTGTACACGCTCATTTTCCTAGGCGTAGCGCATATGCACTCATTTTCCTAAAAGCAACACGTACACGCTACCTTCTCTAGGCTTGGGAACAACAAACCTAAGCGCATACGTGGTGAATTCAAATTTTAAAACTGCATACGCACTTCTTGTTTTTCCATGTTTTTTTTGGGTGGTGTCCACTTTTCTGACCACCATCTTTGTGCACATACCCATTATATATGTTATGTATATTATATGTGTGTACATACATGCATACATACATACATGTCAGTGTGTGTATACATATAGATATACATATAATTTGTATGTTGAAATGTTATGTTCTCTATGATGTATGTATGCATGTATACACACATATGCATGTATACACACATATGCATGTATGCATATGTATATGTATATGTATATATATGTATATGTCTACATATATATACACATATACATATAGTTTGCATGTTCAAATGTTATGTTTTAGTACATTTTATAGTGTACATTTTTCTCTTGTAAAAAATTTGGCTACAAGAAAGAAATTTAGAAAACAATAATAACATCAACACCATTATGACATTACAAATATATGAGTAAAATGTAGATGAATCAAGTTACAAATATAACAACAACAACAACAATAAAAACATTATGACATTAAAAATGTGAGGTTCCAATTATAACAACACCGACATCATGACATTACAAATGTGGCATTCCAAATATATCAACAACAACATTACGACATTTTAGAATCATATTAGAGTTATATGGTAACTCAAATTGCAACCATAGATTGCACAAAATCGACATGTATGAACTAAAAATATTTGATCTACTTTGTATAGAAGATCCCCAAAATATGTTGCTACATCAATCGAAAAACACAAGTCATCACAAACTTAATCAAATGTCCATATGGCTAGGAAAAGGAGGTGATGCAACCACATATCCACAGGTAGAAAACTCTGGTCCACTTGTAGGTGTTATATGTTTGTTAATAGAGGTATGTAGGCAACTTTCTATGAAAGAAAGCAATGCATAATTTGCATTTGAATTCAATTGCAATTGGTCTGAGCAGCTAGGGGCAGTCCCAACCCCCATATTAGTGATTATTGCAAAGGTCGGGCACAAGAGGTTCACATTATCAATCAGAATTTGGCTTTGGGGGGGGGTAGAGGATCCTATGTTGTACGCTTGTGTTTATTTTTCTCAATTTGTTTTGCTTTCCTTTTAGCTCCTTATATTCTAAGTCAGCCTTGGCATGTGCTTGTTTGATTGCCTTCTTCTGTTTTCTAATCGCTCTCTCCTCATCTTCTTGCACTTTTCTTACATTCTTCCCAACCCTAATTGCCTCCTTTATTGCACCAGATGCACATTTTTTCTTCCTTTCCCTCATCTTCTGCTTCTTATGATGTTGCAACTCCTCCATTCTCTTCTTTTGTGCCTCTTGTTCATTGAGCATTTTAATAAAGTCATCAAATGTCAAAATTTGTAACTTCCTACTAAAATGAAGCACTCCTAACTAACCTCCCTGTTATGTTTGACTCATCCACTACACTAGAATTCTCAAGAATTTGTTGGGTAAGTGCACCAATATGGTGTGCAAAAAGGGGGGTATAAGTGGACACTTTTTTTTTCTGAAATCAGGTAAACCTGAACTTGGAGGAGAAAGTTGAGAGCCATCCACTCAAGATATGAAGATACTCAAAGAACAAAGATTGTAGTACTCTGAATCTAGTTTCCAAACTACTAATTTTTTTCAAAATTGGATAAAATTAATGAGTTCATATCCTTCGTGCATGAAAAACAGACCCTGATTTTTTGTGAAAAACATAACATAGTGTATGACATGTGCATCAAAAAAGTCATAGTTTGATTTAGTATTTTGACAAATCCTTTGGAAGAAAGATAAGTAAGAGTGAGCACTATAAGTTATGTATTTTTTATAATTTCTTGTTGAGTATTTTTTTTAGTGATTTTTCCAATTGAGCACATCCTAAAAATCAGGTACCTGTTTGTGTGCAAAGCATAACTTGCACCAAAACAATAGCAAATGCAATTTTTATTTATTTTTAATTGTAAAGAATCAAGTGCACTACAATAATATATTATTTTTTAAAATTTGGATAAGTAGATAAAAAGTTATTAAATAAATGGTACACATATGTCTCTAAGAACTATGGGGACACTAGTAAAACAAATTTAATAATAATATGTTATTGTTGTTCAAATTTTTAAAAAACTTATATGGCTAGAAAGCTCAGAAGATGGGTGAAAATATGGTGGCAATTTTAGTAATACCCACTTGATGAAGTGTAAACTTGATGGTGACAAAGTCGAGAAACCAAGTTCATAAAACAAAACATGTCAAAAATGAGGGAAATGGAGGGAAATCAAACTTCCAAACCGCAGCTATGTCATCCAAGCCTATTCACAATCCTAAACAGACAAGAGCGTGTATGGGGTTTCTTTTGAATAAGAACCGCATACGGGGGTTTTTTTTAATAAGTAGCGCGTACGCAGTTCTAAGGAGAAAATATTGTGTATATGGTTCATCCTGTGATACTATACCATAAAGAAATTAATTAGTATGTTTAAAATGTGTGTGTGTGCATACATTTAATGACATCATGTAAGGTCCCTTAGCACACATATGACCCCTTAAGACCATATGATGTTCTAACACATGTGTAGCCCCATTATGACCGTACATGACCCGCAATGATGCCATATGACCCCTTCAGACCATGTATGATATCTTAAGGGATCATATGGTGTCTTAAGGGGTCATATGGTGTTGTAACACATGTGTGGTGCAATTAGGACCCCACGCAACCCTTAAAGACATCTTGTGACATCTATTCCTCTCCCCCCATCTCCCTCCCTCCCTTACTCCCTTCCCCATCTCCCTCCCTCCCTTTCCCATCCTCTCTCTCTCTCTCTCTCTCTCTCTCTCTTAGGAGCATATGATGTCCAAAGGGGTCAAGATGGAAAGATGTAATTACAGTGTCGTAAGGTGGCAAGATGAACCATTATTATAATATAAAAAAGCAGTACCAATACTGCTTACAAGAATAACAAACTAGCATTCTCCCCCTCTCTCACTTCCTCCATACCCCATCTCTCTCTCTCTCTCTCTCTCTCTCTCTCTCTCTCTCTCTCTCTCTCTCTCTCTCTCTCTCTCTTATCACCCACTTTTCTTATGTAGAGAAAATTCAGAAACACTTTCAAGCTTTCTCCTCCTACCTCCTCCACTGTCACTTCTACTCTTCTTTTCTCCATGAAACCTGCAACCTGAAACACAATACTTTCTCCTCCCACCTCTTTCATCATTATATTTGGTTTACCCATCTCATTATATACTAATGCACTGCAAAAAGGATGTTAGGAACACAAGACAAGACATTCAAATGTTAGTGTTAGTTAGTATCAATCAACAATGAAAGATAAAAGAAACTATAATCCTAATCATGCATATCAAGAGAGATATTAAACAGATTATAGAAAGCATACAAAAACTGAGAAAAGACACAAAACACTCCGAAATGCTTGCCAAGATTCTCATAGTTTCTCCTCCCTTGCTCCTCTCCTCTCCAAGTTCCACATGAGTGTAGCTTTCAGTAGTTTTTTTGCACTATTATGGATGTCTTATGGAGGTTCAAGATTATAAAATGAAGATTATGTAAATGCAAGTGTAAACAAACTAATTATGAAAGAAAGCACCTAATTATCTATGTTAATTTTAACCAAAATAACAAAGTAATTGTTCCTAAAAATGCTCTCTTAAAATTACTATTGGTTTGATGCATACAAGATTTCTAGATCTGGATTATGAAGGAATGAGCTCTATTTATAGGGAAAATAGAGAAATGGATGGTTGAGATTGGGTAATCTCAACAAGGGCCAGGATTGATGGGTTTGTTATCCATGTGAGGGCTTTCAACTCAATCCCAGGATGACAAATGTCAACATGAGATGGATTGAGAGGAGAGGGAAGAAGCATTAAATGCTTGAGATGACCTGAAGGTTACCTTAGGAGGTAAGGTTTAGGCTGAGTTGAATGAATAAAGTCTTTAACCAATGAATAATGCCTTTATCCAATGGATAAACTCTTATGCAAGAGTTAGTGAGGATAACCATTGTAAAAGAAATGAATAATTGAAGAGACCCATGAGTTAATTGGGGGTTGAGTTAGAGGGAAAGTCTCTAACCATGTGGGTGAGTTGAGTTTAACCATTAATGGTTATGTAAGAGCCATTAATGGTTTGGAGGTTGAAGACATAAAACCTTTAATAATTTTCAAAGACTTTCGAGGCTTTGAGAAGTGACTTCAAGTTGCTTATGAATGTGACAATAATTATGGGATGGGATTAGGCTAATTAGAAATGGATTAGAAGAATCTAGAAGGGGATTTAGGATGCAAGTGGGTTTGGTGGGTAAGAGAAAATAAATTTTTTTAAAATAAAATTACTTTATTTTAACTAAAATAGGTGCAACTTGCATTTCTAGGAGAATGCAAGTGGGGGGCAGTTTAGGGATTTAAATAAATATTTGTTTATTTATTTAAAGGAGGAAAGGGGTTAAATTAAATAAATATGTTTTATTCATTTAATTAATTGTTAGAGTGTGTCTTAATGAATTAATTTAAATAAATTGAATAATTTATTTAATTAATAGGAGAAGAGGTTGAGGATGAAATTAATTAAATATCAATTTAATTAACTATTGACCGATGGCTAAATAATCAAATAAATACTAAATATTCGTTTAATTAAGTGGACATATTTATGTGTCTACATTTGCCCCTCTTTGAGATGGTACATTTTATCGCATCGTTTCAAAGAAGCAAAGATAGGTATGAGAAATATGCCCCATAAATGTTAATTTAGTGAGTGGTATGCCCCCTCGAGAGATGGGCTGAATTTTTTTGAAAAAATGGGTGATCTCTCAAAAAAGAGAAAGAAGTCGAGGGGAGGTATAATAAAAGAATTTAGAAATAGTGGTGAAAGAATGGGAGAAAACTGAGTGAATACGGAGAAAAGGGCAAGCCAGTGAGTACCCTTAGGTCAGCCAAGAGATACAGTGCAAATGTAGTGTTGTGCTTTTGATTAATGCTACACAATTGATCGAAATTGGTTGGACAATCTGGTGCAATTGGTTATATTGCCCCAGTTGAGTCAAAGCGTGACAGTTGATGTCAGTTGGTCGCTTGGACAAGATAAAGTTTGAGTAAGTGAATCAAAGTGACATGTTGTGACTTAGAGAATTGATGTAATTTCCCGATGAAGTCAAGGTATCTGAACCAAAATACTCGTTGAGACTTAGACAATTGATGTAATTGTCCATGTTGATTGTGTTTGAATGGTTGATCGATTTATAGTGTTTGTGTTGTAGGTTGTTTGTGGTGAATCATAGCAGCCCCATTGAGACTAGCTCACTGTTATAAATGCTCATTGTAGTCTTGGATTGCCATAATTTTTTACCTGTTGAGAACCGAAGATACTTGATTAGGAATTATCTGTTAATAGTCTAGGTGTGTGTGATTCGATGTACCTGTGTAAATAGAGTAACTTGCTTTTCTTATAGGATGATCGAGGATGGGAAATGTAGCCCCTCCTGTTATAGATGGACGGTGATGAATGTGGCTTGATTGGGTTTGATGGGAAACAAGGTAGGGTATGCAATTATGATTATGACAGAGATAGGGAGGGTGACGGGTAGGATTCAATATTAGATAGAAGATATGGAGGACCTAGGACCCATTTCTATGTAAGAGGAGCAAAAAAGGAGAGTATCCATTGTCATTACTATGTATGAATGATATGCAACAATATGGATGTATGGATGGATGGAATGCAACGGAATGCAATATATACAGATGAGATGAAATAACAATCCATAGATTATTCATAGTGCTTTATTTTCATCATCAAGCATGATAGTATCATTCTTGGCCAAGGTAGAAGGAACCAAGTTTGAGTATTTCACCTATAAGAAAGCATTATAGACAAGGAAAAGTTACCCTCCATTCTGGTTCATGCGCAAATGGTCGAGGTATACATTGTAGTCAGTAAGCCATAGTGATCCATGACTGGATTTTTGCATAAGATCACGTAGCTTAGTGAACTTCCCATGTAGACACCATTAATACATGCCCCAGAACTTCACTGGATCAATCTACAGACAACAAACAAAGAACAAGATATTAGGAACCATCTCAGCTACTCTAATCACTTGTGGATATCCTGGAGTAGCGTAGGAACCTGATATATATATAAATAAATAAATAACAAATCAACCAAGTGCTTATCAGCTAAACATTATTTTCTTGTCAAAGAAAATGGTACCATGTCTTGTTTGTGAGGAAGGATGCATCCTTGTGAAGAAACTTGTGTGTAGATGTTTTGATTGGTTGGTGGATTTGATAAGTGATCCTCATTGTCTGAGTAGCTCAAAAAAAATTTGTTTGGTGCTTGTTATGATGTGTATGTACAAAGAATATTATATTTGTTGTAATGTTTTTGATTGATTTTTTTATGTTTTTGACATGTTTTTGGAGTTTGTAAGTGTTTTTTAATGTTTTTGGTATTTTATGAGTTTTTACGAATGTTTTTGGTATTATTTCCATCCAATTTTGAATGAGTAACTTAATGAATCACAAGTAATGTAGAATCCACTTCCATTAGTAGGTTAAGAGCATTGCCCCCAGTTAGGCAGTGCTATAAAAGCGGGATGCAGGACACATGAAGGAATAACCTTGATTGCAGATCAATAACAAGCCATGGTACAAATGATGGGTGAATGGATGCAATGTATGTGATCACAACAATTCTGGAAGACAATGGAGCCATAGCCTTTACGAATGGCGCCTGTTTTCCAGGTTTTCACCACCGTACTTACCCAAGGCGCCACCAGAGTGGTTTTCATTGTTTGGATGAATGATTTTTCTTTACTATTTTCTTGATTTTTTGTATTTTCTTCAAGACATTTTCTAAATGTTTTTAGTATTTTCTGATGTATTTGGAGGACCCTGATGCCCTGTATAGCTTATGTATGAAACTGTTTGAGGTGCATGTTGTTGATCGGATCTACTAGTGGTTCGCCTTTTAAAGTTGCCAACTGATATGCCCCAGACCCAAATACAATAGTGATAACATATGGACCTAGCTAGTTGGATTCAAACTTGCCCTGATGTTGTCTGTTTGGCTAGTTGTGAGGATTCTCCCTGGGAACAAGATCTCCTACCTCAAATGTGCGAGGTTTTACTCGATGATTGTAGCTTCTGCTCATGCGCTGTTGATAAGATTTGAGGTGGTTGTTTCCAGCTTGTCGCTTTTCATCAAGCAGTTCCAAGTCTTGAAGATGTGAAACTCAATATGCTTCCTCATCTATCAAATTGTGCAAAGAAACTCGTATAGATGGTATTTCAACCTCAATAGGTAAGATAGCTTCTGCTCCATAGACCAGTGAGTAAGGAGTTGCCCTGTAGGGGTTTGAATGTTGGTTCGATACACCCATAGTGTTGGATTTAGTTGAATATGCCAATCATGACCAACATCATTGACTATCTTTTTGAGGATCCTCAATATATTCTTGTTTCATGCTTCAGCCTGACCATTGCCTTGTGGGGTGGAAAAGCGGTATTGGATGTGAAACTTCTCACAAAGCTCACAAACATCTTGATTTTTGAAAGGGAGCCTGTTATTTGTGATGATGGACATGGGTACACCATACCAACAGATGATGTAATTAAGGATGAATGAGGTGATATGCTTGTCGGTGACTTGGGTGAATGGAACGGCTTCAAACCACTTTGTGAAGTATTTAGTGGTGGTAATGATAAATTTATGGCCATTGGATGAAGATGGATGGATTTTACCCACAAGGTCAAGTCCCCATTGACAAAAGTGCCATGGTGTTGTGATTGGTTGCAATTCTTGTGATGGTGCATGTATCAGGTCTCTGTGAACTTGGCACTTCTTGCATTTTCTAACAAAATAGTAGGAGCCTTTTTCCATGGTGGGCCAATAGTATCTAGCATACATGATTTTCTTTCCTAGAGAAGGGCCGCTTGAGTGAGCCCCAAAAATTCCCTCATGCACCTCTTCCAAGGCCTTTGTAATCTCATCTTGTTCCAAACATCGAAGGAGAGTACCATCAAGACTTCTCTTGTATAGGGTTTCGACAATGATGGTGTATCGAGCGGTTTGGCAGATGAAGGTTTTTCTTTGGTTATTTGATTGGTTAAGAGGAAGTGTGTGGTCACAGAGGTAAGTGAAGAACTCACCATACCATGAGGATTCAGAACTGACAAGGTGACATATCATTTCAGTTTTGGGGATATCATACACGGTGATCCAAAGTTGTTTACCAAGAACTCATAGCGTGTTGAATTTTGTGAAAGATTTAGGAGAGATGCAAGTGTAGCCATTGTGTCGGCAGCTTGATTTTGATCTTTGGGCACTTGCTCAAATGTGATAGTTGTAAATGATTCTTTGTAGTGTGCATCATATCATGAAAGATGGTAGTCATAACTCTTTGATGTGTTGCCCCTACATTTTTCAAACCAAATGGCATCACATTTCAATAGTACTTTCCCCATGGGTATGTGAAAGCAGTTTTATGTTGATCCTCTAGAGCAATCTTGATCTGGTTGTACCCTGAAAAGCCATCCATAAGAGAAAGCATTGCATGACCCGATGTTAGATCGACAATCATGTTGATGTTTGGTAAGGGGAAGTCATCTTTAGGCCTTGTTCAAATCTTTGAAGTCTATATAGATACAAATGCCCCCATTAGGTTTGCTGACAGGTACGATGTTGGAGATCCAATCTACATAATCGATGGGTCTTATGAAACCAACATCCAAGATCTTTTTGAGTTCCGCCTTGACAAGAACAAAAATCTGTGGGTGCATCTTTCTAAGCTTTTGTTTAAATGGTTTATCTCCTTTTGCCACGATTAGGTGATGCATGACCAAATTAGGATCTAAGCCAGGCGTGTGTACATAAGACCATGCGAAGTTGATTTGACGCTTCTGGAAGAATTCCACAAATTTTGGCCATTCTTCTGGAGTTAAGAGAGATGCAAAATGTATTTGGTGAGGAGTCTCAGGGGTCCCCACATTGAATTCTTTTGTTTCCTCTATGAGGATGGTTGATCTCTCCCCATTCATACTAGAGGGGAGGATGTCAAACCTTTCCTCCTCGAGCATCTCAGAGAGGTTTTCTCCTTTGGATATGCTCTTTATTTTTACTTTTTTGGGATCAACAAGTTCCATTGTGTGGTTTTCACTAGAAGATCCATGTTTTATTGTGATATTTTTGTAGCTGAAAGGTTTGGCATTTGCCCCAAAGTATGTTGCATTGTTAAGTTTGATGGAAAACCCAACTTTATGATCCTCACTTGGTATTTTATCCCATAATTCCCAAAAATCTATGAGCGCCTTATCATTTTGGAAATGGTGAAGGCATGGGGGATTGGGTTGATTCCATTCAATGAGCTTAGGATGGATAATAGGCATTACCTCATAAATTAAATTGAGTTCATGGGAGATGTCAGTGAGGGTTAATACAATAGTGTGAAGGTCATTGATGGTACTCTCTCCTTTAGATTCTGGTGTAGGATTTGCCATAGGGTTTGTGGAAGGTGCTTCTAGTGCAGGAAACCAAAATGTTTTAATCCCTGCTTATCCATAAATAGGTATATCTTTGCGAGGTGGAGGGGGTGATGTGTCTTCTTCATCTGAAAGTATGTAGATGCACTGAATCGAATTCCCATTCGTGCAAGTTTGTTTCTGAATCACTTTCTAGCGTCTGATTACTATACCAAGCTAGGATGTCTTGTGATTTGAAGAGTGTATTGGTCACGATTTTATGCACTTCTGGAGGTGGTATTGTTGGTACTATTGGCCCTACTGATGGTGTTATCAGTTTGTTTGGTACAATTGGTGTTGTTGGTATTTTTGATACTGTTGATGGTGTTATCAGTTCTATAGGTAAAATTATTAGTGTTGCAGGTAGGATTATCGGTGCTGCAAGTAGGATTCTCGACGTTGTAGGTGCAGGCAATGCTACTAATGCTACTGATGGGATTATCAGTTTTGTTGTTGGATTTGGTGCTACTGATGCTACTAATGGGATTATCAGTTTTTTTGGTGCAGTTGGTGTTGTGGGTGCCGCAGATATAATCAGGGATGGCCTCTTTAGAGTAATTGGTTGATATAGAGGTTTGTTGGGTTTCCCTTTGAATCTAAGCTTAGGAAGAGATTCCTTTTGAAAACCAACTCCAGTTTTATCTCTCAGTTTTAACTCTGGTTGTAAGGGCTTGTGTCATCCTTGCTTGTAAGGAGCCAAAGCACTTTGGCCATTATAGCCCATTCTTTTCATGATAGTAAGGCCTTTTCCATATCTGTCTATGGGGAGCATAGTTGTTGGTCTTTCTTTGGCTATGGGGTCTTTGTAGATCCATTTTGCTATGTCTTCGTCCATGGTTTCTTCCTCCTAAATTTTATCAGGGATGAATTGCGTCAAAGTGCATGCTTTCTTGGCTAGTGGTAGTTGAAGCAACTTTTGACGTTTTCCATGAGTTCTAGGGGAGGTGAGTAATTGCCCAACACAAAAGAGTTGGCTAAGATTATATTCCCCAGGACCTTCCTGAGTCATTTTTATTTTCAACCTCTCTTGTTTTGGTATAGGGATGATTGAGCTGGAAAGAGAGGTTGGATTAACATATGATGTGGAAGGGATAGCTTGTATGTTGTTAGGTACAATGATCTCTAGCTGATGGTTAATATTGTTACAATACGCAAATGGATTTGCATCACCAAGGATTGTGATCTCCACACAGTTATGAGGAAACTTGATACATTGATGATACGTAGATGGAACGGCTTGCATGACATGTATCCAAGGTCTTCCTAACAAGAGATTATATGGGAGAGGATGTTGGCATTTGGTATTATAACAGACAATGGGAGATTGTTGGCATTTCAATAAGGATATTGAGAAGGTTGTTGATGATTATGGATATAACTGATTAAGGATGTTTACTATCTTGATATTATTATTTTGTCATTGATGTCAAGAAATTTGATTTTCTAATTCAGTATGATGTTGCCATATCTTGAGAAGTATGATTTGAAGAGTATAAAGATGTCGGTAAAAGACACGGAAAGAATATGATGAATAAGGAGATGAATAAGGTATTCAATGGGCAACTATTACCAAGTCAGACAATGATGAGATCATGATGTTTAGATTGTTTTAACATCATACATATGTTGTAAATTGTAAGGTTAATACTATACTATGTTACCGAGCAAAGAACCTAGTCGGTAAACCCTAAGGTTATCGCTATCGGTAAATGAAGGCAAAATGTCTACCAAGTGAAGTTTAGTATTTACCGAGTTGTAACCGAGCTATAACAGAATACATTAAATGGTTCCATGTGTTATTTAATGAAGGCAGCTGATGAGCTGGAACTGATTAAATGATTGGTATGCCATGCATGAAGTTTGTTAATGAATCTATGGCAAAAGAAAATCGGCATGAAGATCTACAGCTCAGATTGAACCGCAATACCCTAGCACAAGTTCCAAGAAATGTATGCAAGTTCCAAGGCAGGGTAAAATGTTTTCAGATCGAAGGATACATTGAACCTATTCAAAGTTTGAAGATCTGATGGCTATGATTGATCATGGGAAATGTGATCAAGGAGATTAAGTGGTTGGTGAATTGTTTATAAAATAGGGAACTATTGATAAACAATGAATGCGGGCAAATGTATGCACAGGGATGCTACATAGTGATTACCGAGCACAGAAGCTTGAAGACCTGTTTGAATAACAGAGTATAGAAGCCCAGCAGATGGACAAGATTAGTTCTATGTCTAGATTGTATTGAGCAAATAAGAATCTTCTTTAGCATTTTAGATGTGAAGTTGCAAATAGATTTTTATTACTGTTATTTTGTGAAAGTGACAGAAAATCTCTTAATCGAGTGGACTTGACAGTCTTATTTGTAAAACCCTCTAGCAAGGTGACATTCTGATTGAGTGTTTGAAATCCTTTAACAATGTCACTTCTAACAAGGTGAAGATCCTAACAGATCTGAGGGAAATCCCTTAACTGGGTCACATCTAGCAATGTGTTTGTAATCTTTAACATGATTTGCTTTTAACCGAGCATACTCTAGAAGAGTATATTTCTTAGTGGGTCCGAAATCCCACAGTGGTTTTTTCCTATTTGGGTTTCCATGTTAAATCTGGTGTTATGAGGTTTATGATGTTTATATGCTTTTGAGTTTGCATGTTTAGTAGTTTTGGTTATATTACTAAAGTATATGTTACCAAGGTTGAATCTGATGTTTTTATGGAAGATTAAGTTTGTATGATTCACCCCCCCCCCCCCCTCTCATCTTGTTGGCTATTGGATCTATACTTACATTAAGTATCAGAACTATCAATTGGTATCAGAGCTTTGGACTCCAGAAGAAAAGTTTAAAGGTACTTGAGGCAAAGATCCAAAGATGTATAAGAGGGATGCACCAAAGCTGAACAAGTCAAGTTTCTCTACATGGCAGAAAAGGATGAAGCTGCACCTATCAAGAGTTGGAGAATATGTTGTATATTATCTGGAGAATGATTTCATCACACTGAAAACCTATCCATTGACAATGGAAGAGATAAAGGCAAAGCAAGAACATATCCAAGCAATGATTGAAATAACATCTACATTGACCAACTCAGAGTTTAATGATCTAGAAGGCTGCAATGATGCAAAGGCTATGTGGGATAAGCTCATATCGGTATATGGAGGAGATGAACATGTTCAAAGAGCAAAATTAGATAGTCTAAGAGGACAACTTGAATCTGTGAGGATGAATGAAGGTGAGAACATAACTTAGTACAGTACAAGACTAAAGGAGATTGTCAATCAAATCAAAGGAGCAGGTGGAACTATTGAAGAAAAGGATATAACAAGTAAGTTGTTAAGAACCCTTCTACTGGCTTATGCAATCTGAGTCTCTGCAATCAATGAATTGAGGTCTGTACCTAATATGCTAGTTTCTTTAGATTCTACTATCGGTAAGCTGCATGCATTTGAGTTAAGTAACTTTGATAACAGTGGATCTTCGGTAAATAAAGTTGAATCTACATTTAGCTCTTTTCATCTTGATGAATCTAATGATTACAATGAAAGAAAGTATAAGTACTCTGAAACAGATCACAGTGGAGCAAGTGAAAGATTTCATAAGAACATGGAAGAAGTACACAAACTGTATGAGAAAATCAAAAAGTAGGAAGAGTTTGAAGCACTATTAGTCAGAAGGTTACCGAGATGCAAAGGTAAGTATAAAGGAAAACTACCTTGAAATGTTTCAATTGTGATAAAATAGGACATATGGCTTCTAACTGTCCTGACAAAGAATCTACTGAAAAGAGAGATTACCGAGATGACAGACAGAAAGACAATCATTATAGAGGACATCGAGACTTCAGAAGAAGAGATAGAAAGACATGCTTAATAGCTAATGAGGAATCCAATGATGATAAATCAGATGAAACTGATACAGAGGAAGTAGTTTATGTGGCTATCAAAGATGGATCAGATGAAGAAAGGTATAAAGAAAAAGCCCTAATATCTCACGTAAATACTAATGATTCTTGGATCATAGATAGTTGATGCTTACATCATATGATAGGTGATAAACACAAGTTTGTTATGTTAGAAGATTATGATGGAGGCTATGTAAGATTTGGTAATGATGCACCATGTCCAATGAAAGGTAAAGGATCTATA
The DNA here is from genome assembly GCF_030272615.1 of Cryptomeria japonica. Taxonomy (NCBI): domain Eukaryota; kingdom Viridiplantae; phylum Streptophyta; class Pinopsida; order Cupressales; family Cupressaceae; genus Cryptomeria; species Cryptomeria japonica. The sequence goes on from NC_081414.1 coordinate 695,881,430, forward strand.
ACACTTCTTGACAATGCAAGATGAAATGATGTTTATTGGGTTGAAGGTTTGAAATACAATTTGTTGAGTGTAGCATAGCTAAACAATATAGGTTACCGAATAGAATTTCAGAAAGGAATTGTCAAAGTTCATGACAAGAATGGAAAGTTAGCTGCTACCGAGACACAAACAAAAGGTAATACATTTCAACTTGACTCAACTCGGAACAAATGTCTATATGCAAAGATAGATGATACTTGGTTATGGCATAAAAGGTTTTGTCATCTAAATTTTGATAATCTAATTAAAATAAGTAAGAAGCGCCGAGTAAGAGGTCTACCGAGTCTTGAAAAGCCTAAGAATGCTATGTGCCAAGGATGCCAGATGGGTAAGATGACAAGATCAAGCTTTACAAGTAAGTCTTACACTTCTAAGGGAATTTTAGATCTTGTGCACACTGATCTTTGTGGTCCTATGAAAGTTCAAAGTTATTATGGTGATAAATACTTCATATTATTTGTGGATGACTATTCAAGGATGATGTTAGTTATGTTTTTAAAAGAAAAATCAGAAGCTTTTCAAATGTTTGAATGGTACAAGGCAAGAGTTGAAAATGAAATAGGAAGACAACTGAAATGTCTTAGATCAGATAGAGGAGGAGAGTTCACATCTGATGAGTTCAACTTATTCTGCAATGATCATGGTATTAAAAGACAAGTCTCTGCACCGAGAACTCCACAACATAATGGAATAGCTGAGAGAAGAAACAGATCTATTGTGGATTGTTCTAGAACACTGATGATTGAAAAGAAAGTGCCACAAACATTTTGGAGAGAAGCAATAAGCACAACAGTTTACACCCTGAACCGAGTACAACTAAAGAGAGGTACTTTGAAGACACCATATGAAATCTGGTATGACAAGAAACCTAATGTAAGTTATTTTAAAATCTTTGGAAGTAAATGCTATGTACACAAAGATGATAGAAATGGCAAGTTTGATTAGAAAAGTGAAGAAGGAACATTTCTAGGTTATTCTTCTAGAAGCAAAGCATTTAAATGTCTGATCAAATCATCTAACAAAATAGTAGAAAGTGCAAATGTGAAAATTGATGAATTTGCAGAAAGAAATGATGAAGGAAATTTCAAAGAACCAGAAGATTATGATGAATTTGTCTATGTTCAACCGACAAGTTTTACCGAGAAAACTGTTGAAGAAAATATCCAGTTATCGAGTGATGAAGAAGGTCATACAGAGCCTACCGAGCCTGTATTAGCCAAGTATGTCAGAAGACATCATGCACCAAGTCAGATTATAGGAGATAAGGATGATCCAGTGATGACAAGGAACAAACTGAGACAGAACACATGTTTGATATCTGAATTTGAACCGAGAATAGTGAAAGAGGCATTTAACAGTGAAGATTGGATAAATGCTATGATAGAAGAGATTGATCAAATCAAGAAGAATGACACATGGAAACTAATCCCAAGACCAAAGGACAAAAATGTAATCGGTACAAAGTGGATTTTTAGAAACAAGCTAAATGAAAGAGGTGAGATCATTCGAAATAAAGAAAGACTAGTTTGCAAAGGTTATGCTCAAGAAGAAGGAATTGATTATGGTGAAACTTTTGCACCTGTGGCTAGACTTGAAGGAGTAAGAACATTGTTGGCATATGCTGCTTTCAAAAACTTCAAGGTATATCAAATGGATGTCAAATCTGCATTTCTGAATGGAATATTAGAAGAAGAAGTTTTTATTGAACAACCTGAAGGATTTGTTGAAGACAATAATAAAGATCAAGTATGTAAATTGAACAAAGCATTATATGGTCTAAAACAAGCACCTAGAGCATGGTATGAAAGATTGCAGTCTTATTTGATTAAGATTGGTTTTATAAGGACAAGTGAGAATAGAAATATGTACATTAAGAATGATGAAAATGGAATACTGATCTCAACCATATTTGTTGATGATATTATATTTTGTGGAAATGACTCTTTATGCAAGAACTTTGGAAATGAAATGAGCAAAGAATTTGAGATTTCATTAATCGGTGAGATAAAGTATTTTATAGGTTTACAAATACTGCAAATGAAAAATGATATTTTCATTACTCAATCCAAGTACATAAAGGAAATCTTGAAGAAATATGGAATGGAGGATTCAAAACCAATAAGTACTCCTATGACTACCAACTGTAAACTATCAAAGAATGATGAATTTGCATCTGTTGATGAGACACTTTATCGATCCATGATTGGAAAGCTACAATATGTTGTTCACAATAGACCAAACATAGCACATACAGTAGGTATAGTTGCAAGATTCTTTGCAGATCCTAAGGAAACACACATAACAGCAATCAAAAGAATTTTTAGATACTTGAAAGGCACAGAGGATTATGGCTTAGTATATCAGAAAGGAAATGATTTTGATTTAAAAGTTTATACTGATGTTGATTGGGCAGGCAACATTGATGATAGGAAAAGAACAAGTGGAGGAGCTTTCTTTTTAGGAGAAAGACTAGTGAGTTGGCTTAGCAAGAAACAAGGATGTGTTTCACAGTCAATAGCAGAAGCTGAATACGTTGTTGTAGCATTGAATTGTACCAACATAGCATGGATCAAACAACTACTGGAAGGAATAAATGAGAAAGTTACCAAGCCAGTAACTATATTCTGTGACAATACTAGTACCATTAACATTTCAAAGAATTCTGTTATGCACTCTAAGACAAAGCACATCTCTATCAAATATCACTATCTTAGAGAAGAAGCTCAAGAGAAGAAAGTGGTGTTAGAATATGTTAGCACAAAGGAACAAATAGCAGATATCTTCACTAAGCCACTACCAAGGGACACTTTTGAATATCTCAAAAGTAAGTTAGGGGTCCTACCCCTATCTTCTACTCACTGACCAAGTTCGGTGAAAGCATCAATTCAATGACTCTATCGAATATCTTTTAAGAGTTGATGCTAATTTACACACTTTAGGATGTTTTCTAAAGGTGAGCAGGAAATAATGCAAGATACAATACAGGGAACAAGAATTGAAGACAAAATGCTTTGACTGAGACTCAATTGATACACACCAGCAGGAAATCACTTCCTACAGGAAGAAATTATGTTTTGGTTCTTTACTTTTTGGCATTGTTGTCAAAGGGGGAGAAGACTGATTAAAAAGACTAAAACTGAAGACTAAAAAAAGGGGGAGAAGACTGAAGAAAATAGGAGAAGTCTGTTGACAACAAGAGAGCATTTCAGCATTTCAGAATCACAACAATCTGAATCTTTTTAAGGTCAAATCAATTGGTTTTTCCATCAATGCCAAAGGGGGAGATTGTTGGCATTTGGCATTATAATAAACAATGGGAGATTGTTGGCATTTCAATAAGGATATTGAGAAGGTTGTTGATGATTATGGACATAACTAATTAAGGATGTTTACTGTCTTGATATTATTATTTTGTCATTGATGTCAAGAAATTGATTTTCTAATTCAGTATGATGTTGCCATATCTTGAGAAGTATGATTTGAAGAGTATAAAGATGTCGGTAAAAGACACAGAAAGAATATGATGAATAAGGGGATGAATAAGGTATTCAATGGGCAACTATTACCAAGTCAGACAATGATGAGATCATGATGTTTAGATTGTTTTAACATCATACATATGTTGTAAATTGTAAGGTTAATACTATAGTATGTTACCGAGCAAAGAACCTACTTGGTAAACCCTAAGGAACCTAGTCGGTAAACCCTAAGGTTATCGCTATCGGTTAATGAAGGCAGAATGTCTACTGAGTGAAGTTTAGTATTTACTGAGTTGTAACCGAGCTGTAATAGAATACATTAAATGGTTACATGCGTTATTTAATGAAGGAAGCTCATGAGCTGGAACTGATTAAATGATTGGTATGCCATGCATGAAGTTTGTTAATGAATCTATGGCAAAAGAAAATCGACATGAAGATCTATAGCTCAGATTGAACCACAATACCCTAGCACAAGTTCCAAGAAATGTATGCAAGTTCCAAGGCAGGGTAAAACATTTTCAGATCAAAGGATACATTGAACCTGGTCAAAGTTTGAAGATCTGAGGGCTATGATTGATCATGGGAAATGTGATCAAGGAGATTAAGTGATTGGCGAATTGTTTATAAATAGGGAACTATTGATAAACAATGAATGTGGGCAAATGTATGCACGTGGATGCTACATAGTGACTACTGAGCACAGAAGCTTGAAGACCTGTTTGAATAACAGAGTATAGAAGCCCAGCAGATGGACAAGATTAGTTCTATGTCTAGATTGTATTGAGCAAATAAGAATCTGCTTTAGCATTTTAGATTTGAAGTTGCAAATAGATTTGTATTATTGTTATTTTGTGAAAGTGACAGAAAATCTCTTAACCGAGTGGACTTAACAGTCTTATTTGTAAAACCCTCTAGCAAGGTGACATTCTGATTGAGTGTTTGAAATCCTTTAACAATGTCACTTCTAACAAGGTGAAGATCCTAATAGATATGAGGGAAATCCCTTAACCGGGTCACATCTAGCAATGTGTTTGTAATCTTTAACAGGATTTGCTTTTAACCGAGCATACTCTAGAAGAGTATATTTCTTAGTGGGTCCGAAATCCCACAGTGGTTTTTCCCTATTTGGGTTTCCATGTTAAATCTAGTGTTATGAGGTTTATGATGTTTATATGCTTTTGAGTTTGCATGTTTAGCAGTTTTGGTTATATTACTGAAGTATATGTTACCGAGGTTGAATCTGATGTTTTTTTATGGAAGATTAAGTTTGTATGATTCACCCTCGCCCCTCTCATCTTGTTGGCTATTGGATCTATACTTACATTAAGTATCAAAACTATCAGAGGATGGTCTAGAACCTGGAAAACTATATGTTTCACAACTGGCCCAACCCTGATAGGTAAAACAATAGCTCCTCTAGAAGGACACTCTGCATCATCATAGGCTTTAATGGTTATCCTTTTGTTGGGATCCACTGATTCTACCACATACCCTAATTTTGTGACCACTTGCAAGGTACAGATATTCAAGTCGGCTCCATTGTCAATCAAGACTCACTTGATTCTATATTGGTTTACAAATCCTTCAATGTGAAGGGAGGCATTATGTGGTTGTTGGAATGAAGCATTGTCACTTTCAGAAAAAGTGAGGCATGGTGATGACCTGAGACTACCAACCATGGCTTAAAATTATTTTGTGTTAAGGTTGGCGGGGATTGACAATTCTTGGAGAGGTTGGTCCAAGATTGTTTTGTGTGAGGCGATAAGCGTAAAAGCTCTAATATGGATATGAGTGTGGGAGTTTTATCTAACTGTTCCACAAGATTATATTGCTTGGGAAGGGGTGTCATTCCTTATGGACTTGCTTTAATAGTGATCTTGCTATGATGCATAACAACGTTACATGCAGGATTTGGATCTTTGATGGTGAGAGTTGCAACTTGTTCATCAACGTCATAGAGGTGATTCACAGTATAATTATATACAACTTGTGTATAATTTGTAGTATTTGTGTTTCACCCGGAGGTGGAAGGACCCCTTTGATCATGTGATGGAAGTGGATTCTTGAACATTAGATGATCGTCACTGGATATTTTAGGGTCATGTCCTATTTCAATTTCTCTTTTGTCAATAAGATCTTTCAGTCAATGGCAATTGCTCATCTTATGCCCTTTTCCTTGGTGAAATTCACAATGTTCATTATCACGCCACCATGGAGATTTGACCTGAGGCTCATAGTTAGAGGTTTTTGGTAAGGTCACAAGATTGGAAGAGACCAATTGACGCAATATTGTTTTGATGGGTTCCCCTAAGGATGTGTATGTGCATTTTGGTTTGAAATTTTGTTGCCTTTTCTTGGGTTCTTCTTGTTGTGTGTTGCGACCTTGATTTTTTGTTTTGTTGATGGTGTTGTTGTTAGGAGGGGGATTTTGTCCTGCAAATCTGACTATGGGCTGTGCAATTTTTACTGTTCGGGCATCCACTATCCCGTCATTGATAATGTTCTTGTTCTTGTTCCAGAAATTTGGTTTATCACTATTATAGTGTGGATGAGGGTCATCTTTGGGTTCATTGTAGATTTTGATAAGTCCCTTTTTTATGAAAGCTCATTCACATTTTAGTCCTTGAGTGATCATCTCTGCAAAGGATTATGTACCCTTCATGTTTAAATGGAATTCCATCTCATCATTCAAGTTGGAAATGAATATTTCTACTAGTTCTTGCTCAGGTAAAAGAAGAGAACGTCTACTAGATAGTTGTCTCCATCGTTACAGGAAAGCTAAGAACAACTCCCCTGGTTTTTGTTTGGTGTTGCATAAATTTGTCATGGTAACATCGCGTTCTATGTTATGTGCATAATGAGCAATGAATTTTTGAACTAGTTCCTCAAATATTCTAATGCCACCTAGTAATCAGGAAAACCATTGTGTGGTTGTGTCTCCCAAACTCTGAGGAAAAAGGCGCATTAGATAGGTGTCCTCATAGGCCACCTCTAAACAAGATGAGTGAAATTATCGTACATGATCTCTAGGGTCTCCTTTTCCCCTATACTTTTCAAACTTGGGTGTTTCAAACCCTCATGGAAAAGGTAGCATATGCATGTTCCTATCAAAAGGGTAGGGACAAATATCATTAAGTGAAAACTAGGTAGTCTTCACACCACTATTGAGTTGTTGAGCGAGATTTTCTACTTGTTGTCTCAACATGTCTATTTTTGAAGGAGGAGGTGGTAGAAGATTCCCTTGATGATTAAGGTCATAGCGTAAATAATCTCTACCTCTTCCACCATCGTTATGGCTATGTTACTCAAATGTCTGTCATATCTGTGTGGTATCAAAGTTAGAGGGTAGTTTAGCACCCTCTTGAGCAAGTCTCAGAAAATGAGCATCTGCATTGATTCTAAGCATTTTGTCAAAGAGTCTATTGAACTTGGGATTGTGTTGTGCTATTTGTATATCTTTTGGAGTTGGAGTGATAGGATCTTCATCATTAGTTCCTCCTCCAATGGCCTCTTGAAAATCATTGAGGTTTTCTTCCTCCTCATCTTTGATCTCTAGTTGTCGGTTTCTCATTGACATTGTTTGAGCCATGTTGTTGAAAGTTTGAGGTTTGGTGAAAGCGATTATGAGGTGGTGATGAAATGTTTGATGAAAGATAAGTGTTTGTGAAATGTTTAGAAGATGGATCTCTAACACTAAAGGTTGGATTTTACCAAAGTTCTTTGTGAATTGCTCTTTGTGTTTTCAACAATTTTGATGTGATAAGGTATAGCAAGGTTTGAGATGTGTTACAAACCAAGCTACCTAGTAATGAGAGGATACACTCATAAACAAGTTTTAACCTGTGTAGAAATGCCTCTTGGGATAATTGATTCTATATGTAGAGACACTCTAAAAAGTAATTTGTTGTTTTGATTTAGCAAAGTTTAAAAGAACTTAGGACAAGACCCTTTTGTGTTTTGAGAGTTGAATAGTTTTGTTATGTGTGAAGGTAAAAGTGGATAGAAATATGGACCTCAATAAAAAATTTCTATCACAAAGGGGGTTTCTACTTCTTCCTCTCTCTTAGAGGTTGGTGGTTCCCCTCGAGCTTCATTGTATGTGATGCAGATTTGAGGAAAGAAAGCAGGATTGATTTTTCCCCCTTTGTTCTTGTGATAATTCAAGGCTCTATACTAAGTAAAAGTTCTATTTTTCAAAGGCTCCTTGTCAAATTCGTTGGATTTTCCTTGAAAATACAAGTGCATATGGCACAAGAAGACTTTGTGTGAGAGAAACATTTGTCTATTGATATAGAAAAACTTCCTTCTTTTGATAAGAGCTTTTGAACTCAATTGTCTCTTTTTTAATGTAGTCTTTTGATGAAGACTCCTTTTTCTCAATATGTGACTGATGGTCATACAAATTGATATTTTATTTCACTTGTTCATGTTTGTTCTGTTTATCAATGTTTGAGGTGAATTTGTTGGATGAATACTTGGTTTAAAATTGTTTTGAATTTCTTTGACAAGAAAACACAGCAAGCACACAAGCACAATAACCTTGCCCCTTTTCAACAAAAAGGCAAAAAATAGGTGTGGGTCTAGATCAACCCAATCATGAACTTTATTGACCCTTTTTACAAATGTATTTTAATGTTCCCAAAGCATGAAGTCAGCCCAAATTATTACTGGTCTGACACAAGACGAAGACATGTCAAGCACTTTTTATCCCTAAGGTCAATTGGCCAGTTGCGATATTTTTCAACCCACATCTTGATATTTCTTCGACTTTGGTACTACATACCTTATGAATCCTACAGTGGCAGGTAAGGATGTGATATACTAAGTCTTGCACGAGCATACCAGATAGATGATCCCTATGATGGGGGAGTCACCACTTTTATCGAGCTACAAGTAGCCTTTCAAAAAGCCCTGTTTCTACTCAAGGAAATATGTATGGTGAGTATATTGGGAGCAAAACCATATATGCTCTTGCACTGAACTTTTCAAAAATATCCTCAATCAATAGAACGGGTGGGCTTCTATACTAAAAGGTGTCTAGTAATGTTTGATGTCTTTGGACGTAAGTTCATTCTACAGTGACTCACCTAAGAGCCTTGTAACTTGTGGTGGGGCCCATATGTCCTTTCGGCAAGTTACACTATAGGAACAACTACACCCAAGGCTACAACTTTGACTCTCACCTGATTTCTATAGCGGCTTGAAGGATTTACCACGCAAGGTCATTTCCAAGAGTGATGTGTCTCTTGGCAGACCTCTCTTAAAAATATAAAATTTCGAGCATTACCAACACTTTTCTCTTGCACCTAGGATCACGAGAGCCAAGGGAGAGGGTAGTGTGTGTTAGAAATAGGACCACTCTATAGATTTTTGCACAAGTGTGCCAAACACTGAAAACACTTGTTCTTTTTAAGTGATTTACTGCAATGTGATCTATATGCTATTTGGAGATTTTTCTCCAACAACCATGGTGTTCTTTTTAACTTCACAAGGCAATTTGTTTTCTAACTAGGAAATTGAAAAATCTTGGTCAACATTAAAAGCACATTTCTCAAAGTAAAAGCGATTTTGGAGACAAAATGGACAAGTTGTTTGTTCGCTTTAACTTGCAAAATAAAATGTTGAATGTGATTTTTAGACTTGCAAGAAATGAAATTTGTTTGTTTATTTTAAACCCAAAATGAAAGATTTGCCCCTAACTTGCAAGAAAAAAAAGTTGTTTGTTTGAGTTTGTGGTTCTTTTTAACTTTGCAACATGAAGTTCTTTTTAAGTTCCAAACTGAAAAAATTGTGTTGATTTTAGTCCCAAAGAAAAAAGTGAAGTTGATTTTAGTCCAAAAAGGAAAGTGAATTCTTTTTAAATATAACTTTAAAATAAAGCTTAGAAAGAAAAAGAAATGAAATCCCTAACTTAACTCCTCAAATCCTGCAAACAAGAAGTTAGCAAAAACCTGCGCAAGAAAAGAAAAGAGTTAGTGAAATGAAGGTCTCGGTGGGCTTCTACAAACCTAAAATTTTGATTTTCCGGTTACACAATATTTATTTCAACTCTCTGTTACAAAAGCGCTACTCTATCTAAACATAGTAGCACTACTTTAATACAAAAGCGTTGAAACAATAACAGAGGTGCTAAAAGAACGCCAAAAGCACTATAGGAGGGAGAAAAGAACTAAATTAAACTGTCAAATAGAATGAAAATTATGTTCGACAAAGAGTGCAAAATCGCTAAAAGAGTTACAATAGCGCTATTTCATGAATAATAGTGCTATAACTCGTACAAAGGCGCTAATTCTGAACCAAACACGCTAGAATGCAGACAAAGGAGCTAATTCCTCAGTTGTTGAAGGTGCTAAAATGTGTTCAATAGCACTAAAGCACAACCTGTGTGGCAATTTTGACAATTTTACAAAAAAAAAAGTTAGTAGATTCTAATCATAAGGTTGCGTGTTCGATTCACGTTGGGTTCACCAAATGATGCACTGCAAAAAAGATGTTAGGAACACAAGACAATTCATTCAAATGCTAGTGTTAGTTAGTATCAATCAACAATGAAAGATGAAAGAAACTACAATCCTAAGCATGCATATCAAGAGAGATATTAAACAGATTATAGCAAGCATACAAAAATGGAGAAAAGACACAAAACACTCCCAAATGCTTGCCAACATGCTCATAGTTGTTCCTCCCTTGTTCCTCTCCTCTCCAAGTTCCACATGAGTGTAGCTTTTAGTAGCTTTTTGCACTATTATGGATGTCTTATGGAGGTTCAAGATTATAAAATGAAGATTATGTAAATGCAAGTGTAAACAAACTAATTATGAAAGAAAGAACCTAATTATCTATGTTAATTTTAACCAAAATAACAAAGTAATTGTTCCTAAAAATGCTCTCTTAAAATTACTATAGGTTTGATGCATACAAGATTTTTGGATCTGGATTATGAAGGAATGGGCTCTATTTATAGGGAAAATAGAGAAATGGATGGTTGAGATTGGGTAATCTCAACAATGACCAAGATTGATGGGTTTGTGATCTATGTGAGGGCTTTCAACCCAATCCCAGGATGAAAAATGTCAACATGAGATGGCTTGAGAGGAGAGGGAAGAAGCATTAAATACTTGAGATGACCTGAAGGTTACCTTAGGAGGTAAGGTTTAGGCTAAGTTGAATGAATAAAGCCTTTATCCAATGAATAATATCTTTATCCAATGGATAAACTCTTATGAAAGAGTTAGTGAGGATAACCATGGTCAAAGAAATGAATGCTTGAAGAGACCCATGAGTTAATTGGGGGTTGAGTTAGAGGGAAAGTCTTTAACCATGTGGGTAAGTTGAGTTTAACCATTAATGGTTTGGAGGACTTTGGGGGTTAATTTGTTGAAGACATAAAGCCTTTAATGTTTTTCAAAGACTTTGGAGGCTTTGAGAAGTGACTTCAAGCTGCTTAGGAATGTGACAATAATTAGGGGATTGGATTAGGCTAATTATAAATGGATTAGAAGAATCTAGAAGGGGATTTAGGATGCAAGTAGGTTTGGTGGGTGAGAGAAAATATAATTTTAATTAAAATAAAATTACTTTATTTCAACTAAAATAGGTGCAACTTGCATTTGTAGGAGAATGCAAGTGGGGGATAGTTTAGGGATTTAAATAAATATTTCTTTATTTATTTAAAGGAGGAAAGGGGTTAAATTAAATAAATATGTTTTATTCATTAAATTGATTGTTAGAGTGTGGCTTAATGAATTAATTTAAATAAATTCAATAATTTATTTAATTAATGGGACAAGAGGTTAAGGATGAAATTAATTAAATATCCATTTAATTCACTATTGACTAATGGCTAAATAATCAAATAAATACTAAATATTCATTTAATTAAGTGGACAGTGTCTACATATACCACTTGGAACACAATAATCATATCTCCCACCTCCTTTATCACAATCACTCATTTCTTTTGAACAATCAAATCCCCTTCAAACATGGCCCAAAAAACATATGGCCTGTTCACCTGTCAATATATTATAAAGCAAAAGAAAATGGAATGTCCTTGATTTGAGCTCTCTCTCTCTCTCTCTCTCTCTCTCTCTCTCTCTCTCTCTCTCTCTCTCTCTCTCTCTTAGGACCCCACATAACACCAATGACATCATGTGACCCCTTAGCACACCACATGACCCATTAGGAGCATATGATGTCCTAAGGGGTCATATGGTCTCCTAAAGTGGCAAGATGAACCATTATTACAATATAAAACGCAATACCAATACTTCTTACAAAAATACCAAACCAGCATGCTCCCCCTCTCTCCCTTCCTCAATACCACATCCATACACAAATTCAACTTGATAAACAACTTCTTTATCTAAAAATTGGTTGCAAGCCTCACAAGTTGTTTATAATTGGCAAAAATTTCATTATCACCCACTTTTCTTGTGTAGAAAATTCAAAAACACTTTCAAGCTTTCTCCTTCTACCTCCTCCACTATCACTTCTACTCTTTCGTTCTCCATGAAACCCGCAACCTATAATACAATAATTTCTCCTCCCACCTCTTTCATCACTATATTTTGTTTACCCATCTCGTTATATACCACTTGGAATCATAATCCTCTCTCTCTCTCTCTCTCTCTCTCTCTCTCTCTCTCTCTCTCTCTCTCTCTCTCTCTCTCTCTCTCTCTCTCTCCCCCTTTCTCTCCCTCTTCCTCCCTCTCCCTCTCCATCTTCTCTCCCTCCCTCTCTCCTGCCCCTCTCTCTCTTCCTCTCCTTTTCCCAATCTCTCTCTCTCTCCCTCTCCCCCCCCCCTTCTCTCTCTCTCTCCCTCTCCCTCTATATCCCTCCCTCCCTCCCTCCCTTTTCCTTCACATTTTCTTTACTAGACATAGTTTTAGTTGCCCAACAACCTCAATGGCCTCAAAAGAGGTTTTTGAATTCATTGAAGGCCCCACTACAACTGTTATTGTGCTTATATGGCAGTTTTATATGTAGAAGTAAGTGAAATTTTTGTTTTGCATGATTTCAAATGATTGAATTTTTTTTCTTATTAGTTTGGTCAATGTTATTGTGATTGTTTAGTAGTTTTGATTTAAGAAATTTTGTTTACATATATATGTTATTTAATAGTTGTGATTGTTCAATTTTATGGTTGTTTGATTGTTTAAGAACTATATGTAAAATGATTCTATTTAGAACAGCTGGTACTAATGATGGGAAAGAACAAGCAAGGAATGATGGAATATTTAAGGCTGATAAGGAATGAAAAAGGTAGTGTATGAAGAAATTATGTGACATAAGAGAAATGGGACAAGAAGGTACGTCATCCTCAACATCTCAATTCGATTTACCAAACAAACATAATGCAATTGAAGAAGAGATCACAACGAATAATCAAACAAATGATGAAGATGACCAACAATATTTGATTTACCATATGAACATAATGCATGCAATGATGAACATACACCATCTCTATTTGATGTGATGAATGTACCTAATGCACACAATGCACTGATGTTAACACCTCCTCGAATCATTCATAGAAAACCAAAGTATCTAATTGACATCAATGAGAATATTTTGAAGCCAATGCCCGATAAAATGAATGAATGAACTTCTAGGAGAATAGTTAAAATAATATGGCAAAACATTTTTGAAAACTTAAATTAAACTGCAAGATGCTAATTAATTGTTGAAATGATTAAAAATTTGAATTTTAGAAAGACAATGAAAATTCTAGGCCTAAGATCATTCGAAAGTAATAACGAAAGAACTATTGTGAGAAATCTATTTGATGCATATCAAGCTATTGGTTCAAAATCATGTACTAAATATTATGATGTTCAAATGGATCGATCATATGCATCCTAGATTGCAAGAAAAAATCCGTCAAAGTTTGACAATTTTTCGGACTTAGGGCACTTGAGAGATCATCGTGGTAGGTTATGACTCTCAATGTTTAAGCACTTTGGGAAGCACAAAAGGAGCATGCCTAGCATAAACCTGCCCACCCAGACGCGCTCGTAATGTTGGTTTTTCCCCACAATGAACAAAATCAAATCTAGCCTATCTTGCAACTTTGCACTACATGCCACTGACGATTTTTGCAACAGGTGAAAAAATGCTACCATTTAAAAATGGTTTTGAGTCATCAAAAATTGAGATAGGTCATTGTAGATGAGCCTCACATGACCCTATAAGTTCAAATGGATTGATCATATGCATACTGGATTGTGAGAAATAGTCCATCAAAGTTTGACAATTTTTTGGACTAAAGGCACTTGAGAGATCTCGTCAGTAGGGTATGGCTCTTGATGTTTAGGTGCCTTGGGAGGAACAACATGAGCATACCTAATGTAAACCTACCCAACTGGATGTGCTCATGATGTTGGTTTGTGCCTATGATAAACAAAATCAAATCTAGCCTATCTTGCAACTTCGCACTACATGCCACTGACGATTTTTGTAGCAGGTGAAAAATGCTACCATTTAAAAATGGATCTGAGTCATCAGAAACTGATACAAGTAATTGTAGACAAGCTTCATGTGACCCTATAGGTTGAAACGGATCTATCATATACATCTTGGATTATGAAAAATAGTTCGTCAAAGTTTCAATTTTTTGGACTCAAGACACTTGAGAGATCACATCGGTAGGGTATGGCTCTCAATGTTCAGGTGCCTTAGGAGGTGCAACAATACTCCTAGTGTAAACATTCCCACCTCGACACGCTCATGATGTTGGTTTGTGCCTACGATGAACAAAATCAAATCTAGCCTATCTTGCAACTTTGCACTACATGCCACTAACGATTTTTGTAGTAGGTGAAAAAATGCTACCATTTGAAAATGGCCTTGATTTTTAAAAAATCAAAATTGTTCATTGTAGATGATCCTCATATGACCCTATAGGTTCAAACCGATTGATCATATGCATCCTGGATTGCGAGAAACAGTCCGTCAAAGTTTGACAATTTTTTGGACTGAGGGCACTTAAGAGATCGTGCCAATAGGGTATGGCTCTCGACGTTCGGGAGCCATGGGAGGAACAATAGGAACATTCCTAGCATAAACCCACCCACCCAGACATGCTCCTGATGTTGGTTTGTACCCACGATGAATGGAATCAAATCTAGCCTATCTTGTAAGTTTGCACTACATGCCACTAAATTTTTGTAGTAGATGACAAAACGCTACATTTGAAAATGGCTCTAATTCGTCAAAAACCAAGATAGGTCATTATAGACGAGCCTCATATGACCCTATAGGTCTAAACGGATTGATCATATGCATCCTGGATTGTGAGAAACAGTCCATCAAAGTTTGACAATTTTTTGGACTCAGAGCACTTGAGAGATCATGTTGGTAGAGTATGGCTCTCGATGTTTGAGTTCCTTGGGAGGCACAATAGGAGCATGTCTAGTGTAAGCCTACCCACCTAAACATTCTCGCGATGTTGGTTTGTGCCCATGACGAATGAAATCAAATCTAGCCTATCTTGTAACTTTGCACTGCATGCCACTGACGATTTTTGCAATAGGTGAAAAAATGCTACCATGTGAAAATGGCTCTGAGTCATCAAAACCCAAGATTGGTCATTGTAGATGAGCCTCACGTGACCCTATAGATTCAAATGGATCGATCATATGCATCCTGGATTGCGAGAAAAGGTCCATCAAAGTTTGACAATTTTTTGGACTCAGTGCACTTGAGAGATCACGCTGGTAGGGTATGGTTCTCGACATTCAGGTGCCTTGGGAGGAACAATAGGAGCATTCCTAGTGTAAAACTACCCACCTAGATGCACTCGTGATGTTGGTTTGTGCCCATGATGAACGAGATCAAATCTAGCCTATCTTGCAACTTTGCATTGCATGCCATTGACGATTTTTGTAGCAGGCGAAAAAATGCTACCATTTAAAAATGGCTCCAAGTCATCAAAAATCAAGATAGCTCATTATAGATGAGCCTCACATTACCCTATAGGTTCAAAAGGATTGATCATATGCATCTTAGATTGTGAGAAATAATTCGTCAAAGTTTGATAATTTTTTGGACTCAAGGCATTTGAGAGATCGCGCTGGTAGGGTATGGCTCTCGACGTTTTGGTATGTTAGGAGGCATAACAAGAGCATGTTTGGCATAAACCTTCCCACCCGGACATGCTCATGATGTTGGTTTGCACCCACAAAAAAACTTTGACAACTTTGACAACTTTGACAACTTTGACAACTTTGACAACTTTGACAACTTTAACAACTTTGACAACAATTGAACAACTTTTACATCTTTTATCCAAATGACACCAAAATTTCACAAATAATTTCAAATGATCATTAATGGTCCCAAATCACCTTATTTAGATATTAAAAAAATGGAAAACAAGACAAAAGACTAAATTCGATGAAAGGAATCAAAAGCATCCAACAATCATTACCACGGATCAAATCTGACCATTACCATTGAATTTCATTTTGATTGAGACAAGAAGTTTTGTAGGGTTAATTGAATATTTTATAAAGCTTATCAAATCATATTCCACAATTGCAATGCTTGATATCATAGTTTTTTGTTGTTTATATTCATATTGTTGATTACATAGGCAAATATTCATTTAACTTTATAAAAGGGTAGCCACCAAATATATCGAACAAATTCTTTATAAATAATCATTTATATACATCAAAATGCACAATAAGCAACACAATGAACAAATTTTGTATGTATTGAATATGTGTATCAATATCAACAAAATGCACAATAATGAACACAATACACATTTATTGGATCGAATATCAACATTTATATATATCAAAAATGACATATATGTCAAGTCAATACAAGTTTTACAAAAATGTGGCATATGCCATGTCCAAGTCAATATATAATAAAATGTAGAATATATCTACATGTATTGGTCATTCAATGACCATAACTAACACTATATGATCCTATACTTGTGGTGGATCATCAAAATTGAGCCTCTTTGATGTAGTCTGTGGCTTTGTAGATTGTTTCACAACCACAATTCAAACGCCAAGTTAGAATCCTTTTGTAGAAAATAGTTCACAATTATCAACATAACTATGCATTTAACCATAATTTCTTTAGAATTGAAATTTAGATTACCTAATCTATTGATCTAGGATCTATTGTCTTATTTCTCTTCTCCTTGTTGGTCTTAGGAGTTTTCTTGAACACAAACATGAAAGGATCCAAGTTATAGCCGAACCACATGGGGGCCTATTGTAGATTAAAATCAATTAATACAATGTACTAACATATTATGGAGGAGAAAAAGCGAGACCGGGTGACTAGGACCTAATCCCACTTTAGCCAACACATTGGGAATACGAAAGAGCCTAGGGAGATAGCTCACTTTGGCTACTTCTTCTGAGAAAGAGAGAGCCAAGGATTATCTCTTATGGTTTCTATTCCTCTTGTTGTATATGAAGGCAAGATGTGAAAGATTGATCAACTAGACTAGGAGATGAACAAAGAAGCATGTATGAACTAAAATTGTAGAAACTTGCAAATCTGAAATTGAGATACTGAAAGTAGAGAAGTGTAGGAATTTAGATGTGTACCTAATGCTAAAAAATGAGTCAAACTGACCAAGACCAGGGCACCACACCCCTGTCGCTGATGATTTGATAGAGAGCTGCAACTAAAGGACTATAATCCTAAACTTCCACCCTGTCAAAAATCACTGAAATTGAGGGGGACCAAGGTGCCATGCCCATGTCCTGAGCAGGACCAGGGTGTCACACCCCTGTCTTGAGAATAACTAGGGTGTCATGCCCTTGTCCCTGATGGATTTGGGGCAATTTGAGGCTTTGGGACTTTCCTTGTGCCTTTTGTTGATCTGGGAAGCCTTTTGGGTACGTATCCTTGCATCTACAGCTGAAAAAGAAGGGGTTTGGGTGGCTATAGGGCTTTGCCTTGGTCAAAACCCTATGTTGGTGATTTCCACATCCATAAATAACCGATAATGTACTGAAAATGTGTGTGCTAGAACCTTGTGCATATGCAAGATCCTAAATGAGTAAGATAAGAAACTAGAGCTACCCTACGCTTTGGAGAGTAAACCCTAAATGCATGTAAATGTAAATGTAAATGAGAATGATCCAAATAAAATGTGCTAAATTATCTAAATAATGAGTGTAATTGTGAAAATGAGTGTAAAGAAGCTCATACAAAGACATGAAAATAGCATGAAATCATACCAATCCCTAAGGGAGATATATTTGCCACTAGATCTCCAATTATTCTTCAATGTCTTCAAGGATCCTAATTGATGATGAATGCTTGATGAATCCTTGATGAATGTTGAATTTTGACTCCACATAAGCTTCCCTTTCACTACATAGAAGGCTCTCTCAAAGAATTGTTTCCCTTAGATCTTAGTTCTTACTTTTGATAGAGAGATGCCTTCAAATTAAGAAAGAGAGCTCTTATGTATGAAATCCTAGATCTTAATTTCATCTTTAGGCTGACCTAGGATTTGAATTTCCTGCCAATTTCTCGGGGTTAAGTATTATAATATCATAGAATTATGCTCACAAAATTTTGAGAAAAATGTTAGGGATCGTGTGCAACTTGCACATGGTCTAGCCAACCTTTCACCAAATTTTTCAGGAATGTTAGATATGGTGATATTAGAGCGAATCCCAAAGTTACAGCTGATTTCAAGATATTTTGATATGAGAAATCGGACCTTAAAGGTCTAAATAGGACATAATTAGGGTTTATGATTTAATAATTTATTGGAGGAATAAAATAAAAAGGGGCACACTTAGGGTAAAGGGCCTAATTTTATGATGCGAGGAGTGATAAAATATGACTTTAGATTTCATTAAATTAATTAATTAAATTCTTAAAGGTAAATTACAATGCAAGATGCAAACACACTAAGGTGGGTGCTAAACTAAGCATAGAATTATACCACCCCAGTAAGGGTGTATAATTTACAACGCTACACATATATAGATAAAAAATACTAAAAACTATAATATAGAGAACAAAAGTGTAGCGAAGCCTCAGATGCTTCTCGAGTAGTTTGAGGAGTGTTTGTCATTGATAGAACAATTGTGGCTATTACCTATACAAAAAATGATTAAAGATTAAATACAATTAATAGAATGATAATTATTGTAGGTTAAATACAATTAATGCAATATATAAAACAAAAGTCTACCAAAGCCTGAGATGCTTCTCCAGTACACGGAGGAGGTCTTGCCATTAATGAAGAGGCTATGGATATTTCCTATATGAAAAATGATAAGATTATAATTTATCACAAGTTCACATGTACAAGTGCATATAATAATCAAATCAAGAAAATAAAGTAGAGATACAGACCTCTACCCTCTCTCGATCCTCGAGCGAATCAGGTGCATTCAACAAATCTACAAAGCCCAATGGCCATTGTATATAAAACAGACAAAAAACACTAATCAATCTACAAATTCCAACTAAGACAATTTCAACCTTTGCAAACAATTGTACAATTAAAAATGTGTTCAATTACCTTCTTCCCACATTTAGGCATCATCGAGGATTTCTTTCGCTGAGAACGAGGCCTAGACACGGAGGGGGTACCCTAAAATAAACAAAAGTAAAACAAGAGATATTAGTAGATAATATTAAACATAATTTAACAAATCTAATTAAATGACTTACATATTCCATCAAAAGAATACATAAAATAGGGTGTACAAAATATGATATCGCATAGCTTGTAGGCCAAAATCGATCACTGAGAGCATGACATCATCAATGTGGGACATTTGGTCCCCTGTCAACACCTACAAAACAAAACAAAAAATGTCAAGCATTAAAAAAAGTTAGTATCTCTTATAAAAAAATTTGAATTCAAAGTACTCTTCCATTTTAACATGTTACAAAATTTATACTTCGGGCGTCGAAGTTGCAGCTGCAATAACTACGGAAGGAATATCAAATGGTGTATTAACACCCACTATTGCATCTTGAAATGCATATTGTTTGTATCAATTTAAATCAATCTATAAATGAAAATTTATTTATAATTACAAATTTTAAGTGACAGATAAATAAAATGTTATGAATTCAAAGTAACACACATGTCTACGACTAACTAGCAAACAACATGTCCATGAATTCATCTGTTAGTTCCATATCCTCAATCATGCAGGTCTGACATCTACTCTCACAAATCGTACATAGATGGGACTTGGAACCATCTGCACTAGCCTCGACATCCATCCTTGTGCATATATCTATGAAAGTGGGACACACATGCTCAATGGGTTGACCAACATCAGTTGCCTCATCTAATGGATCATCATTCGAGCCAAGAGGGTGTGCTAACTGTGTCCCATGCTAGATGATTGCATCAGTCAATGTTGTGATCGACTCTTTCATGGCTACTGGGATGGTTGCATGCACCTTGGGTTTGGGTGCTAGGAGGTGACGACTATGTGGGTCTAATACCCTATGGGCTCTAGGTCTATCTTGGGTAGACCCGCCACCTCTACCATGGAACTCTCTCGTATCAAAATAATTATGTCGCTCATTGAGGACAAACTCACAATATACTTTCCTCAAAAAATATAATGGAACCTCAAAATTATTGCAAGGTGGTTGTCAAAGACCATCCACCACCTATTCCAAAAAGGCTTCTCCATCTGCACATTGGTACACCAATGTATGGGAAACCTCTTTTCATTAAGAGGAAGGACTCACTAGTTCTAGGATCAACAAAAAGAGTACATATTTGTGCTTTACTTATGTTTTTATTTTTTACTACAACATATGATAACCCATCATCATAAAAAGTGTGACACCTATCTCTATAGTTTCCCTATTTTGTAATCTAACTCGAAACTGCATTGGCACCAGTAGCCAATATTTCTAGGCTAGATACAAGGGATAAATGATGCTCAAGCTCAGATGTTTTCAATCTATTAATAAATCTAGCTATTTTAGCAGTTTTTTGCCCTAACTGATTAAGAAATTCCTCCTGTGTAGTTGTTGTACAGTTAAAGGAGGAGTTGGAGGTGTTTGCTATGGTTTTTGAGGTACGTCTTGTTGTGGTTTTGGATTTTTCAGAATCTAATATTGGTAACAAAAAAAAACTAATCAAAATCAACTAATTTAAATTGAATACATAAATAAAATTTATCAAATGTGCAAGAAAAACAAAAAAAAATCATAACTAACCTCCTTCCATGGTGATTGGGTATGAAGAAATCGAGCTCGTGCACAGATGAAGGGCTAAAATCCTTCTCGATCATGGGGTAAAAAAAATATAGTCGACAGTTTTAAAAAATAATTTATTAGCAGGGACCACGTGATGAATTCTAAGAGGGGGGGTGAATTAGTATGCCAAAAAACTTAACCAAACTCTTAAACAAATTTACTGTAGACCAGTGTAGTAGTTTAAACAACAAACCGGTTAAAACATAAACATGTCAAATAGCCAATAGAGAATTCATCCACAGAAGAATAATCACCATAACACAAGACATTTTGACGTGGAAACCCAAATGGGAAAAACCACGATGAGTAAAACTCACAAGTCAACTATCTGCAGAATAGTAACCAGACCAGTATGTGCATGAAATTTTCAGTACTAGTCCCCCTTTGCCAACAATGACAAAGTAATGCAAACAATCCCCCTTTTTTTTCACCAAAATTTACCAAAGTTATATTGCATAACATAAAAACAGAGTATATGTTCATGACAATAAAGAGTAAAACTTCTCAAAAATAGATTTAAAGTTTTTTAGAAAATCCTTCATGTTTGAAGACCAGGAATCGACAAGTGAGGCAGCAATTTCACTCTCGGTCTTCATCTAGAAGGCTAATTATTCCATGGCATCAATAGTGCTCATCTCTTGTGTGATAGTAATAGTCTTCAAGTTCAGAAAGCACTTCTGAAGAACCTACAATTTTGGTAATAGAAGAAACTGGAGCTCCTGAAGATCTTGAGTCCGCTTGGAGATCTATGATTCAATCTTGGCAATCTGATGCTGGTGAGTGTGAACAGTCTGCTCATACATTGTGAAGGAATTATATGGCATTTTGAAGTTGTCGATATACTGCTTTAACTCCAATTGGAGTTGACTTTTCTTTTTCAGAGCATCTTCACAAAATAGGTGAGGTTGGCGGATTTTGCTCAAGAGTAGGCTGCTTTCACCCATAGCTAAACTTATATCATCTTTCTGCTTAATCAATTTTTCTCTGTCTTCATCCATTTGCTTTACTAATGAAACTTTGAGTGCCTTTTCATGGTTTTTCTTTGTAGTGGTCTGGGTAGCATCTTCTAAACATTGTACTTGATCATCCACTATTGTGCAAAGAAGTTTTAACTTGGCCAGCGAGAAATCAGTACTGGGAAGGTTAGTACTGGGGATTAGATTGGAAAGACTGTCAACAACAAACTGAATGATATCCTGTTCTTTCTTTTTCCTCAGTTCTTCCAATCTATCCTGAGCTAGTTGAATGCTCCTTAGTAGCTCATTTTCATCAACTGATTGAGTAAGACAGGCAAGAGTCAAATCGGTGGGACCGGTGGGATCAACCTGCTTAGCTTGATCTCCAGTTGCCTTAGGATTCTTTCCTCCTTCCTTTGCCTTGATCTCCTCTTGCCTTTTCTTCTCCTCTTCTTCTTTTTCTTGAGCTACCTTGGCGGCTTTCTCTTTCTCCTCTTCCACTCTCTTCTTCTCTTCTTATTTCTTTCATTCTTCTTCATTCTTCTTCTCTTCTTCCTTCTTCCTCTCTTCTTCCTTCTTCTTCTCTTCTTCCTTCTTCCTCTCATCTTCCTTCTTCTTCTCATCTTCCTTCTTCTTCTCTTTTTCCTTCTCTGCTCTCTCTTTCTCTTGTCTTTCTTTCTCCACTTTCTCTTTCTCTTGTTTTTCTTTCTCTTCTTTCTCTTTCTCTTATCTCACTTTCTCTGCTTGCTCTTTCTCTTGTTTTTCTTTCTCTGCTTTCTCTTTTACTAGTTCTCTTTTTCCTATTTCTCTTTTGCTGCTTTCTCATCTTTTTCTTTCTCCACTCTCTCCTCTTCATCTTTCTCCTTCTCTGGAGTGGTGTCCTCAACATCTAGTGCATCAACATCAATGGGGTCATTTTGTTCTGCTATTCTTTCACCTAGACTATCAAAGATTTCATCCAGTTTGGTTGTGGATAGGTCAGGCTTTTGCTCAGCCTGTCGATTAGCTTCATATACTTTCTGCATTTTGACAACTGCTTTAACCTGCAGATGGGTGTCTTTTTCCACTTCAGAGATTTTGCCTCGGAGTAGCTGAAGTCTTTTATTTTGCACGAAAAAGGTGCCTTTGTACCGATTAAGAATCTCAAACAATTCTAAATTAGAGGCATCAAGAAAATATTGGGCAAAAATTTCTTCCCTAATTTCTTGCTCCTTTTCAATGACAATGTGCCATTTATTATCCAAATAATTATATAAAGAATTAGAAACAATAGATTTAATGTCAATCAGAGACCGATCATTATCACACAAATATTTAATGACCTCTATCTCTACTTCTTCCTTTTCACTATCGCTAAGATCATCAAAATAATCTTTTAGATCATCAAGTACATTCCTTTTAACATTCTTCATAATTCTTTGAAAATGTTTCATAGGCTGGTAAGAAGGAACATGTATATTTACCGGTGCAGAAGTTGTTGTTACATTACCGGTTGACTTAGTCTTCTTTCTTGATTGCCTTGTCTTCTTCATTTCTACCTCTGGTTCATCTTATGAATTGGGTGAGTTATTCCTAGTTTTTCTCTTCCTTTCAAATACCTTTGGCGGGGTAGCCTCCGATTTCTTTTTGGCTGGTGACCTCTTGGTCACTTTAGGACTAGCAATAGATGTAACCAGTGTCGATACCGATGGCACTACTTTCCTCTTTTTCTGCTTTGGTACTTCAATAGATTTGATCCTCTCGGAGTAGGTATTAGTTCTCTTCTTCTTTGGATCTAGTGGTGAAGCAAGTGGGGTAGAAGCATACCCTGTGAGGATATCATTTACCACTTCATAGCCCATAGGCTAAACTTCATCATCTCTGGGCTCAACTGCTTGCATTATGCAATGATCTATTTTGATTGTGAAACAGATAACATCTTCATATTTTTTAACCAGATCACCTGATATTCTCATTCTCTGGTTCATCTTTAGTCTAAACTCATCAAAATACCTGTTTAGAGTCTCTGGATACACAAACCCCACTACTTGCAGACTCTCATTTATTTATCTGGAAACCAATAGGTCACTCGACCATTGAACATCACCAACTCCTGGAAAATATCCTTGAAAATAGAAAAACAAACTGATAGGCAGTTGACCAAACTTAAACCTCAGTGTTTTGTCCTCTTTGATGGACTTCAGGTTCACCATGAGTTGTTTTTGCATGCAGGTACATAAGTCACATTCTACATTCTTGTTGATCATCCTATAAGCAGCATGCACCACAGCTGTAGGAACAGAATTCATTCTGCTAGCATAGATTACTCTATACCTGATTACCATGCACGCATATTTCACCAAGTCATCTTTTATGGTGTTTATAGTCATTGCCCACTAGTCGCTCACAGAACTGGTGAGCTCTGTCACTTTGGTTTTGGTGATCTTGCAAAGAATGGGGACTTCCCCAACATTGCAGAAACCGGTCACGACATGAATTGCCTCCGGTGTAATATCATGGGTTCACTCAAGGTACATCTTGTCACCATGAACCCTACTTAGAATAATCATAATGTGTTCTTCTGTAAATTCCTTGAGAAAATATACTACATTGTGAAATTTATTCTTCTCGATTACGGTGTACTTAGGTTTAATCTTCTTATCATCTCCATAGAACAGACTCAACTGGGAGTGAATCACTAGAGACCCTAGGTCTTCCAGTTCACAATCAATATATCCTAAAACATCCCTTCGACAATGACTCCAATGGGAATTTGAGATAGGGCATTATATTTCACCTTCTTCCTAAGAAACTCAGATGATTCCTCAGGTTCGGTAGAACTAGAAGGGATTTTAGATGTAGAAGCCATATCTAGATAATTCCAAATGATGAGAGTGATTCGACAAAAAATAACTTTTTATTCCAAACTAGGGTTCGCCGATATCGAATTCAAACTAGGGTTCGCCAATGTCGAACACAACACACTTGTCCAAAAGCTTGTTTTACCACTCTGACCTCCACTCTGAATGGCTGCAAAATCTTGTGCAAGATATCTTTCTGAATTCTTTCGAATGCAAGATGAATCGCTTTTGTTGCATTTCTCAAGCTAGAAAAATTCTTGTTTGAAAATAGGTAAGTAAAATGATGACAAAAGTCACTTTTAAAGATACTCCTACCTACCATAATAAATGCATCACCATTAGGGCACAAACCCTAACTTTACCTTTTACCACTTCCTTTCCTCTGTCGGTCGACAAGTACCCTAATACTGATAAATGCACTTTACCGATATACTCTGGGGGTTTGAAACATTATTACTGATATGTTCCCCCTAAGCTTTTCAAAGCTTAGTTTTCTGGTTCAGAGGTCTCCACACTGGGTGTGGAAACTGGTACATCTTGTGGCTTCTCTTCCAACTTTTTTTTCCACGTTTTCTCCATATCCACCTGAACGGTTTCAACATTGACCTTTCCTTCTGAGTTGACCGGTATGTCTCCCGATGCATTCTTTCTCAGTTTGCATGCTCTACTAGGTGCTCTCCATGGTCTGATGTTTACCTTTCCATTCTTCCTCCTGCATGTTGCAGCAATGTGACCACTACCACGATAGATCAAACAAGTTTCTCTCTAACTATTTTCTGATCCATAACCATTTGACCAATGGTCATAGGTTCTGTACCGGTTTGGGTTTCGGTTCATAGGAGGTTCCGGGACAACTCCTTTAGGTCTTGGTGCATAACCTCCAAAGTTGTTCATAACCGACCTGCACTCAAAAGCTCTATGCCCAAATTTGTTGCATGCATAACAATGACCATTAAATATACTAGTTCTAGCCACATTATTTTGCATGTAAGGAAAGTTATTGTAAGCCTTGATCCTACATACATTGGCAGTATGTCCTTCCTTATGACAGTTAAAGCATACAGGTTTAAACTTTTTCTTACCTTTGCCCTTGTTGTTGTTCTTAGGTGTTGATTTCTCCTTTTGTGCATCACTCTTGGTTCCAAAGGTTTCACCTTCCTCATATGTAGAGAAACCAAGTCCAGTGGTATCCTTTGATGGCTTCACTGATTCCAGCTTTTGTTCCAACTTTGCAGCACTCCGATTGAACTTAGCAAGTATCTCCTTTGTCTCAGCAAGATCCTTGGAAAGAGCATCATTGGTCTCCATCAAGGTTTCATTCTGAGAAATGGTTGCACTCAGTTCAGCTTGTATTTCTTCTTTCTCTTCCTTACCCTCATGCAGATAAGTGGTGATGGTACCAATCTCTTGTTTCAACTTAGAGATCTCATGCTCCTTGTCCTTCACTAAATCTTCATCTTTTCTTTTATTTTCTAGCTCTTGACTCATCCTGATAGTCAGTCCTTCCAACTCCCTCCTTAGGTTAGTTCTGGATTCATTTAGTTTCTCTACTACTCCAACTAAGGCCTCCATGTCTGCTTCATCAGAAGAGTTATTTTCAGTAAATTCTATCAATTTCTCAACAAGTTATTTTCTCTTGGCTAAAGAAGCTTTATACTTGATCTTGAGTTCATCATAGGCTCTCTCAGACTCATTCAGACGGTGAGTGAGTTCCCCCATATCTCCTTCCAAGTGGTTAGACTTATACAAAGGTTGGCTCTTATACCAATTGATGAATACTAAGAGGGGGGGTGGTGAATTAGTATGCCTAAAAACGTAACCAAACTCTTAAACAAATTTACTGCAGACCGGTGTAGTAGTTTAAACAAAAAACCAGTTAAAACATAAACAAGCCAAATAGCCAATAGAGCATTAACCCACAGAAGCACAATCACCATAACACAAGATATTTTGACATGGAAACCCAAATGGGAAAAACCACGGTGAGTAAAACTCACAAGTCAACTATTTGTAGAATAGTAACCATACCGGTTAAGGCCTTACAATGTTCTTCACCAGAACAGATCCTGTTGGGAATCCAAATCTCTGTTAGGAGATAAGTCCTATTAAAGACTAACTTGTTAAAGGATTTCAGATCCATAACTTTGAACCACCTTGTTAGAGGATTTACAATAGACTAGGTTGGGCCTACCTAGTTAAGGGTTTTAGACTTGTCGAAGAGATTAGTAATCAACAAGTGAATGATCTAGAGAGTAGCACAGAATGCTTGATTAGATCCTTGATAGTTCTCTATTAATGCATTGCAGTATTACTTCAGTCTACTATCCTTTGCACTCTCAATCTCTATCATGAGATACCTTTCAGCAAAAACCTAATCTTCTCTACAACACACTTCACACCCTGCAACAACTTCAAAACCCTAGACATGATGTCCTCATATAGGAATCTGATTTCATGTCGGTCCAATGAGATTAGTCTACAATTTCCTAGGTACAATGCATCTTGACACATTTGGTAACACGACACAAGCAATATGGATGAGACATGTATTAGAAGGATTCAAGGAGAATATGATAGAACTGGTGGTCATATATTGTGATAATACAAGTGCAATAAACATTTCAAAGAATCTTGTATTGCATTCTAGAACAAAGCCTATTGAATTGAAGTATCATTATCTGAGAGAAAGAGTGCAGGAAAAGAAAGTCAAGATGGATCATGTGTCAAGCAAGGAGCAGTTGGGTGACATATTCACTAAGCCACTGGCTAAAGCAACCTTTGAGTATCTCAGAGGCAAGCTAGGGGTTACACCTCTACAGAAGGTCAAATAAGATGTTTTTGCAGCATCAATCCAGTGGACTAATTGAAGATCCACTATGGATTAATGAGAAAAGGGCTACTCCTCAGAGGGAGCAGCAGAGATGAAGAAAGCAATAGCAGCAAAAGATGAATTTGACACTTTGAACCTTTGGCATTGTTGTCAAAGGGGGAGAAGAAAAGAAAAGAGGGACAAGAACAGTGAAGAGAAAAAAGAGAAGAAGAGAAGAACAATGAAGAGAAAAAAGAGAAGAAGATAAGAACGAGAGAGAAGAATTGATGAAGGGAGAAGAACAAGTGAAACAAAATAGTATAAGAAAAGAATAGTACAACAGTCATAAGAAAAGAACAGTACAACAGTCATAATAGTTAGAGTTCCAGTTATGCATGGTGAGCTTTTGGTGTTTCCATCAATGTCAATGGGGGATATTGTTGACATAACTAATGGAGATGATGATGAGATGAGAAGATGTCCATTAAAGTTGATATGATCAGGTATATGTGTATGCAAGAAAAGCTGGTCGATAGAACTCAATATGTGGAAAACAGAGCTCTATGGAGCCGTACTCACACACCCACAGGACTTCTCGGTGAAAGCTATGGAGTTATAAAGCATAACTCAGCTTCCCATGGATGGTTCCATGGTTCTCTATCTTGCACGGTCCCTCAAACCAATTTTTTTGCTCTCAAATCACTGAGAAAAATGGTTTAGGGATGGCAAATGCAAGAACGAGGGATGCTTTTTGTTGTTTTAGTATGAGATGCATCCTAAGCTATGCATGATTTTAGAAATGCAATAAACTAACTATAAGATGACAAGATTAGTAAACAAATACTATCCTAGCATACTATATTAGTCCAATGATTTAAGCTATATGATAAGGAACATACTCCAAATTAGCATATTTAGATTAATTCCTGATTTAAAAGAGAAACTATATGATGAGCATAAAATAAGATATAAAAGCTTGAATGGATTTTAGTATAAGTGAGATGCTAAAGACTTGGATGATCTGAAAATGGAGGAATGAGAGCTCTATTTATAGAAAAAATAGGGCAATGGATGGTCAGGATTGAAATAGTTAATCAAGGGTTGAGTTTGAAAGTTGGGAATTCATGTTTGCAATTGGCACCAATGAAATGGTGACAATTGTCAACATAAGACTGGGTTGAGGGGAGAGGTAGGAAGCATTAAATGCTTGAGAAGACCTCATGGTTATCTTAGGGGTAAGGGTTAAGGTTAAGTTAAGATTACCCATTGGATAAAGCTTTTACCCAAAGGATAAACTCTTGTGCAAAGGTTTAAGGATAACCATGGTCAAAGCAATAAATGCTTGATGAGACCCTTGGGTTACATGGAGGTTGATTTTATGGAAATTCTTTAACCATGTAAGAGGGTTTGAGTTAACCATTAATGGTTATGAAGACCTTGGGGACAAATTTGTAAGAGTCCTTCCAAATTTGGGGGCATTCAACAAGTTAGCTTGTTGAATGGATAAAGGCTTTAATGCCTTTTGAAGACTTTACTCCAAATTTGAGAAGTGACCTCCTCAAATTTAGGGAAAAGGGATAATGGATGGGTTTGAGTTAATTAATCAGGATTAGAAGAATCTAGAAGAGGTTAGAAAGAGGGTTAGGATGCAAGTGGGAGGTGTAGGTTTTTGCAAGTGGGTGAGGGAAAATAGGTTTTAATTCAATTTGGTTGTAATTAAATAAATTAGATTTATTGAATTTAGGATAACTATTTTAATTAAATTTGAATTTAATTAAAAAGTGGAAAGGGGCTTTAATTGAATAAAATGAATTATCCTATTAAATGGTATAGTGAATTTAATTGAGTAATTTTTATGTAATTAAATAGAGGAATGCGGATAATTTAATTAAATTGGATTTAATTAAACATAGAAATGAACATAAAATATTCATTTAGGAATATGGTCATTTTTATACGTCTACATTTTGCCCCTCTTTGAAGTGACGTGTGTGCACATGTTATTTCAAAGAAAATGGTGTGTCGTTGCGATTTTATGATCGATGTTGTTTTTATGATTTAGTTGTGCCCCGGATTTGATGCGTGATGCCCCAGATTTGATATTTGATGGTGATGCCCCCTCGGGAGATGAATCAATATTTTGAAAATTTTGATTTGATTGGGTGATTCGTGTTTGGTGTATATGATTTTGGCTATGTGAAAGGTTTAAATTGATTCATCTCCTGATAATTTACATGTTTTAGGGTATAAGGGAGACCGCGAGCAAATTACATGCCCATGTCCATAACCCTAATTTCATTTTTCTCCCATAAAAGGGGAAAGGTGCTTTGTTTTGATTCATTTGTGCATTGTTGACTTTTGAGAAAGAGATTGTGGAGAGAAGTCAAAATGCCCATTCTGTATTCCAGGCATCGTTTTGAGCACGTTCGGAGGTACCGGAGACCTGCCGCATATGGACCACCAGTAAGTCAACCTTTTCGACCCTTTCTTGATTTTTTATTTTGTCGTTTTGGTCAGTTTTTTGGAATTTTTCACGCGGGGTTCACGATTTAGCTCATAGGGGTCTTAGTTTAGCGCATACGAAAACTGTTGTAGCGCATGGGGGTTTAAATTTTGGGTGCGTTTGAATTTGTAGGGTAGCGCCTGAGGTTTTTAGGTTAGCACCTGAGGTTTTTAGGTGAGCGCATGGTATTGGATTAGCGCATTAGTGGCACAGGGTAGCACAGAAAGTCAAAAGGTTAGTGCGTCAGTTTAACCTAGTGCATAGGCTGCTTAGAGGCTCGCATGTGCAGGGGGAAGTAGCGCATAGATGAGATCTAGCACACAAGGGTGAATAAGTAGCGCAGTCGTAGGATAAAGTAGCACATAGAGTTAGTTTAGAGCATAGGCTGGATAGAATAGCACGTACAGAAAATAGTTTAGCACGTGGATGGATTTACGCGTAGGCAAGCTGTTTTAGCGCATCAGGAAAAATTTGGTGAGATAGGGCAATTTTTGCGAATGAGAAAAAGTGATAGGATAAGGCCAGGTTTGCCAGGATAGGTGTAATTTGTGTGTTGTTGTATCTGTTGTCATGGTTTTTGTTAGTTTGTCCAATATAACTTGTTTTGATTTGTGATATTTCAAGTTATGCATTAGATATGAATGTGTTGTTTTTAAGCAAAGTATGATTTGTTTTTGCACTGTGTTTCAAGTTCAATGTGTGAAGCCTGATTTGTGTTACAAGTTGATATGGGTTGGAAACTTGAGTTGTTTTACAAGCTGATATGGGTGGGAAACTTGAGTTGTTTTACAAGTTTATGTGATGTGGAGACTTAAGTTGTTTTACAACTTTTGATATGGTTTTTGATAACTTGAGTTGTTTTACAAGTTGATATGGAATGACATGATGTGGAACTTGATGTAGATGAGCAAATTGTTTCATGTTTTTTATGTGATTTTGATTTTGATATTTTTGTTTTGATGTGGAAACTGATATTGGACTTGTTTTGTTGTTTGACAGGAGCGATTGGGAGTGGTTTAGTCGTGCAAGCGATTTCTTAGACCTTGGACTTTGATACCACGGTTGGCACAGGCCGACCTTGACATTATTGAGAGATGCGATCTTACTTCCCTATTGGATATGCCTCGGTTCACTATGAACCGGGGTTTACTTACAATGCTCGCAAAGAGGTGGCATAGTGACACGAACACCTTTCACTTTTCCATGGGTGAGATGACAGTCACGCCAGAGGACTGTTACTGGATCCTGCGCATACCAGTAGTAGGTTCACTAGTACCTTATGAGCAGTCGAAGGAGGGCGAGACAGAGGCACTTCACCGCATATTCCAAGATGAGACAGTTTGCGGATATGAGATCCCTTGGCAGGAGTTCTTGGACTTGGATTATGCACCACTTCCATCAGTACTAGCAGGGTTTATAGGTGGCTTTCTATGTCCCGACCGTAGGTCGAAGGGACTATCTGTGGGATGGGGGATAGTTTTAGAGGATATGGTGACACAGGGCCGTAGGTTCACGTGGGGATTGGCTATGCTAGCCCATCTGTACAGGGACTTGCACGAGGTGGTATACCTGGGTTACGACAGTTTGTTAGCTGGCATGATGCTCCTACAGGTATGGTGTTGGGAGCACATTCCGGCAGCCAGGCAATTAGTAGACAGAGATAGGCCCTTTGGACGTGCCTATGCCTATGGTTACAGGGGTCCAGTTGTCCAACGTAAGCTGGGCAAACTGGAGCATTGGAGGCGAGTGTTGGATGACATTGATACGGTCACTTGGCGACCGTATATAGGGTGTGAGGTATGGGCGGAGGATGGGATGGAGATGCCCTATGTTTTCATGATGCGATACCTGATCGGGAGGACCCCATTCGTGATCGAGATATTCATGGTCACCAAAGTTTTGCAGCAATTTGGTCGGCAGCAGGGTATACCTCAGGGGGCCTGCTTGTATGCGCGCCAGAGGCAGGACATACCAGATTGGGGTCTAACTATTGATAGTGCGGTGGCTGTAGAGGAGTTTGTTATCTTAGCGGGCCAGATATGGGATTATGCCCCAGAGATTTTGGATGCTGGCATGATAGATGAGTTCGCTAGATTATTCATCGTGCGGGCAATGGCGAGGATATCAGATCAGGAGGAGATGCGGCCTTCATTTGATGACGATGATGATGATGAGGGAGGTGGAGATGATGAGGATGATGGAGATGGTGGAGGAGGATGATGAGGGAGAGGAGATCGGGGGAGGAGAGGAGATAGAGGGTTGGAGAGAGTAGTTAGACGGGAGGTGATGGACAGAGGGAGAGGCGGGTTGGCCATTGGATAAGGTGGAGAGGGGAGGGTGGGGGAGGTTCTAGCTGTAGTGGGGGGAACCGAGGAGGTGACACAGCTAGTTCAGAGGACAGATGTGCTACTGCCTCCAGCACCGAGGATAGGCAGAGGGAGAGGGGATACCCCTTCACAGGTACCCCTACGGGTCCAGATCCCTACTCATGTGGAGGATGCATAGATTAGGACCCTACAGATGACGGTACAGCAGCTGCAGGCACAACTATTGATGCATCAGCGACAGATTGCTCAGCTGACCATAGAGCGAGACATGAAGATAGAGTGGCAGGGTCGAGCGGAGGAGCGTGCAGCGAGTGTGCAGAGAGCAACAGCAGGTGGACCGATGAGAGACACCCTGAGAGAGCTTTCTTTGAGAGCTCAGGAGGCGGAGTACTACCGTCGCCACTACGAGGCTAGGGTACCTAGGGATCACCAAGTGCAGAGCTTCACAGAGTCGAGATCTAGCCGATCTTTAGAGACTGGGTCGCGGTCAGAGAGCCGAGGTGTGACAGGGCCATCGAGGCAGAGACGTTGTCTCCGTTGTATTTTGATCATTGTATTTATTGTGTACTGGGCACAGATATGATAGATTTTGTACATTTTGATCATTTTTGAGATATATATATATATGACACCATTTTCTTTTGATTATGTGATGTGTTATATGGATGCATGTTCTATGTGGTCTTTCTTTACTTCATGATAATGTAATGCTTAGATAGATGATATGATGCATGATGTAGGATGTGTGCTGTGAAAATGTATTTTGAAAATGAGATGTATGATAATGATATGATGCTAATGCAAGAGTAAAATGATATGCAACTATGTGCAAGAGTAAGATGATAATGATGTGTAGCTAATGGAAAATGATATGTGACTACTAGTAAAATGATAATGCAACTATGTTAAAATGATATGCAACTATGTTTTTGGAGCATCCTCATTCTGTATTTGCCATCCTGATATAACCATATGTTATTTGCTTTTGAGATAAGTGTCATCATTGAGCATTGATTTGTGTGGGATATGTTGAAAATTTATACAAGCACAATGGTATAATTGAACCATAATGACCTGAGAAAAATTTACATGATTTTTTATTTTGCAAGATAGCACAAGCATCAAGGTATAATTGAACCAGGATGACTTGAGTGCATATTGCGTATAAACAGACAAGATTAAACCAGTTGTATGCGCAAAGTGGATTCCTGTCTTTAGTGATATGCTTTGAATCACGTCTCGAGACAAGTATTTACATAGTACAAATGATCGCTTCCCAGATAGAAGACTATGAAAATATTGGAGTTGCCCCATGATCTCTAGCTTTGAAGCTTTTAGTGAGAAAATGCAGAGAATCCAATAATTTAAAAAGTTCAAAATGCAAAAATATTCAAGATTTTATGCTATAATGCAACATTTATAGCATAAAATCATCCATCTTTGGTATTTCTTGTGATGCTTTGTGGTTGTTTTTGCGATGAAGTTTAGCTTTGTTCTTTGGATGCGTTGTTTCTGAGGTTTGCAAATAGTTTCGATGTCTTGAATATGTTGCAAGTTTTGATGATTTATTGCCTTTAGATGAGTGTGCCTCTTGACGTGAATATGTACAGCGATTTCCAAGCCATGGTGGAAGGTGGATATGGATAGACCAGGATAGTGACTACGCTAAGTATGTCCTGAATGGATATTTGTTAAGTGTTGGACGATGGCTGATAGTGTTTTATGGTGAAGATAAGGATGTGGATATAGATAGAGGAGCCGTCTTTTCACAATAGCACCTGTTACTAGGTTTTCACCAGTTGCTTTTATTGTACCTTTTTATTTTCTTTTTCTGGATTTTTTATTTTTTTTTGCTTGTTTTGGCTTTTTCCGTGCATTAGATTGCTCAAGTGTAGTATTTCTTCAGATGAATGTTGTTAGTTGGTTCTTTGAGCACGTCTCCTTCTAAGGTTGTGAGCTGATAGGCACCTGATCCATAGACTGATATGATGACATAGGGACCCAACCAGTTAGGTTCGAACTTCCCTTTCTTTTCTCGATCTTGCTGATTTCTTGGATTTTCTTTGAGGACTAGGTCACCAACTTTGAATTTGTGAGGGATGACCTTGTGATTGTAGCTCCTGCACATGCGTTGTTGATATGCTTTGAGATGAGTGTAAGCATGCTGATGTCTTTCATCTAACAGTTCCAGTTCTTGTAGTCGGTTGACCCGATACTCTTCATCTGGGATTAAGCCTTTTAGAGAGACTCTGAGAGACAGAATTTCTACCTCCAGTGGTAAAATAGCTTCAGATCCATAGACCAATGAGAAAGGTGTTGCTCCTATAGGTGTACAGATGCTGGTTCTGTATGCCCAAAGTGCTGGATTGAGTTGGATATGCCAATCTTTGCCTGCATCATTTATTGTTATCTTGATAATCTTCAGTATTGTTTTGTTGGATGCTTCTGCTTGATCATTTCCCTATGGGTAGTATGGTGTAGAGAACCGATGTTGTATTTTGAATTGTTCACATAGTTCTCAGACATCTTGGTTTTTGAAAGGCCATCCATTATCAGTGATAATGGAACTTGGAATACCATATCTGCAGATTAGATAGTTTAGGATAAAAGAGGCAATTTGTTTTCCAGTCACTATGGTCATTGGGACTGCTTCTATCCACTTGGTAAAGTATTCAGTTGCAGTTATAATGAATGTGTGTCCATTTGAAGATGAAGGATGAATTTTGCCAACCAAATCCAACCCCCACTGACAAAAGGGCCAGGATGTTGTAAATGGTTGCAGTTCCTGTGCTGGTGCATGTATCAGATTGCCATGGATCTGGCATTTAGGACATTTCTTGGTGAAGTGGTAAGAATCTTTCTCCATTGTAGGCTAGTAATATCCCATCCTTAGAATCTTTTTAGCAAGAGTAGTCCCACTTGAATGTGTTCCATAAATACCTTCGTGAAGGTCGTGTAAAGCGGAATCAGAATCATTACGATCAAGGCAACGAAGAAGAGTACCATCTAGACCTCAACGATACAAAGTATCAGCGGTGAGGGTATAACGGGCATCTTGCCGGATAAAATTACATTTCTGGTTATGGGATTGGTCAATGGGTAAGATGTTGTTCTTGAGATAATCATATATTGGTACATACAAAGGGGAATCTGAACCAGTTAAGGCATAGATGACATGGGATTTAGAGTGGTCATAGGCTGGGGAGAACAGTTGCTCTACCAGAAACTCATAACGACTCTGTTGTTCTAGAATTTGTAGTAATGAAGTGATAGTAGCCATGGCATCGACTGCTTTGTTGTTCAACCTTGGTATCTGCTCGAAGGTGATGTGTACAAAATATTGCTTGAAGTCATCCACCATTCGTTTGTAGGGTAGTAGCTTGTCATCCTTTGTTTGATAGTCGTTGTTGATCTGATTGACGACTAGTTGTGAATCTCCGTAGACCATTAACTCTATGATTTTCCATTCTACGGCCCTTTTGATGCCTATAACCAATGCCTCATATTCAGCCACATTATTCATGCATGGGAACATAAGCCTATATGATCTTGGTATAGTGTGTCCCTCAGGAGTGATGAAAAGAATGCTAGCACCTAAACTGTGTTGGGTGTAGGATCCATCAAAGTATAAAGTCCATTGTTTGGTAGAAAGAGAAAGAACGTCCCTATCCAAAAATTCAATCTCCATAGTTTGTTTTCGTAGCAGCGGTGCTTCAGCTAGTTGATCTGCAATTGCTTGTCCTTTGATGGCTCTTCTTTCTGTGTATTGGATGTCGAATTCACTGAGAATCATGACCCATTTAGCCAATCGTCCAGTAAGAGCTGCTTTGCTGAGTAGATATTTGAGAGGATCAATTTTTGCTACTAGCTTAATGGTGTGTGCTAGCATATAATGTCGGAATTTCTGAGATGCAAAGACCACTGTTAGACAAGCTTTCTCAATGAATATGTAGTTGAGTTCATAGCCATTCAATGTCCTACTGATGTAGTAGATAGCTCGTTCCTTTCCTTGTTGATCTTCTTGTGCCAATAGTGCCCCCAGCGATATATTTGTTGTTGAGATATATAGGACAAGTGGCTTTCCTGCGACTGGTGGTACTAGGACTAGTGGATTCATCAGGTACTGTTTGATTTGATAAAAATATTCTGCACACTTGGTCTCCCATCTGAATGGTATATTTTTATGTAGAAAATGGTTAAATGGGAGACTTTTATCTACTAATTGAGCGATGAATCTCCTAATTGATTGAAGTCATCCTTATAGAGATCTGAGTTGATTGATATTCCTTGGTGGTGGCATTTCCATAATGGCTTGTACCTTTGCTAGATCTACTTCAATACCCTTAGCTGAGATGATGTAGCCTAGTAACTTGTCTGATGTTACCCTGAAGACACACTTCTTAGGGTTGAGTCTAACTTGGAATTTCTCCAATCAATCAAAGATCTTTGTTAGGATGCTGAGATGTTCTACTCTAGTGAAGGATTTAGCTAGTAAATCGTCCACGTAGTCTTCCATAAATGTGTGCATCATGTCATGAAAGATTGTTGTCATTGCTCTTTGATAAGTAACCCCTACATTCTTTAAGCCAAAAGGCATAACATTCCAATAGTATGTTCCCTAAGGACAGGTGAATGTGGTTTTATCTTGATCTTCCGGGGCTATTTTGATTTGATTATAGCCTGAGAAACCGTCCATTAGTGAGAGCATTGCATGGCCCGCTGTGAGGTCTACAATTATGTCGATACTGGGCAAAGGAAAGTTGTCTTTTGGACAGGCTTTGTTGACATCTCTGAAATCGGTGCAGATTCTGATACTACTGTCTGGTTTTGATACTGGTACTATATTGGAAATCCATTCTGCATAGTCAATGGGTCGAATGAATCCGACATCTAATAGTTTCTTCAGTTCAGCTTTGACCATGAGTGCAACCTATGGATTCATCTTTCATAGCTTTTGTTTTACTAGTTTAACTCTTGGAGAGATGGACAAGTGGTGCATGATTAAGTGTGGATCTATTCCAGGTATATTGGCATATGACCAAGCAAAGTTAATTTGCTTTTCTTTAAAGAAAATGATAAATGTTGATCTTTCCTCCTCTGTCAGAGATTCTGCAAGGTGTATGTTTTTGACTGCTTCTATGGTACCAACGTTGATTGATTGAGTGGGCTCAATCAATATGGGTGATCGCTCATGAAAGTGCTCTGGAAGAGTGTCAAGTCTCCCATCTTTAGGTGCCTTGAAAAGGTTTTCACCCTCAGATGCGTCCTTTATTTTTACTTTTTTGTGATCTAGAGCTGCCATTGATAGGTTTTCAGCATCAAATTGTTTATTTGGTTCATTTTTGCGACTGAGAGACTTGGCACTCCCTAATTTGCTGATATCATTACTTTGTTTACTGGTAGAGCCTGTTTCTGGATTAACAGTACATAGGTAGTGGATAATAGACTCATCATCTGGGAAAATTGGTATATCATGTATTTCGGGTTCATCTCAGTCAATGAGGTCAGGAAAGACAAGCGGTAAGGAATTGTTCGGTGGATCAAGTTTTGCTACTGTAAGTGTCAAGACAGAGGTTTCATCATGATTGGTCTTGGTTTTAAAGAAGTCCAGGATTTCGTTTAGGTCTTCGATGGTATTATCTTCCGTATAGACTTGTTAATAATTCTTTTGTTCGCTTTCCTCAGCGTCATAGATATTTTGTGGTCCAAATTCAAAAGGTCTATCTTCTGCATTATGTTCTTCTTGAGAAACGGGTATGGTGCCAGTATTATTAGGGATATCTGTAGTAGCATTTGAGCAGGTATCCCATTCATATTCATTGGAATCAGTCTCTGAGGCATCATCCCAGATTCTATCAGTGTTGTGAACAGGTATGTTGTATGGTGAAAACAGATCTTTGATGATGGATGCTATTTTAATAGTTTTTGTTGATTCGGTGTCAAATCCAGCTTCTATTTTCTACATTTGTTCATAGACTGTGTCTCTTCGGGAAGAAATAATGGTATCCGGAGATGATATTACTTGTTCTTGAGATATTGGTGTTTGAATATGAGCTATTGCTGCAGATATGGCCTTCTTGTGACTTAGAAGCTTTTCCTAATGTAATTTATGTTCTTGACATTCCCGTGCCTTGCAGATTGTTTCTGCTAACTCAAATAGTGCTTCTTGCCAGGATTCTTCTTTGTACTTCTTCTTTGCTTTCCATTGATTTTTTGCAGTTATGCGTGGCAGCTTTCTTGATAGGAAAGTGAGCTTACAACCCAATCCTGTTTTGTCTCTACTAGGCTGCGAAGGAAGATCTATGGGTTCAGTGACTCCTTTGCATTTCCCAATAGGTCCTTTACCGTCATATCCCATTTGTTGCATGATTAAGTATCCTTTTCCATATAGGTGTGTTGGTAGAACAATGTCCAGAGCAGCTGCTTTGTTATCTTCGTCCTCTTCTTTGTATAACTAGCTAAGAATGTCCTTATCTTCTGATTCATGTGCTAGAGTGCCCAATTGGATGAAAGTACCATCAAATTTGGTGATGGGCTGAGTTACCAGATGCATTGATGTAGTAGGCAATCCATGAGATCTGGGTGATGTTGGTAATTTGGCCAAACATAGGGGTTCCAAATAGTATTCTCCCATACCTTGGTCTTTGATTTGCATTTGCTGCTTGAAACCTCTAGATAATGAGTCGGGCTTTGCTGTTTGTAGATCTGATGTTGAGGATCTCTGCTTTTCTCTATTATGAGGAACTAAATTGTCCTAGGCTACCCCCATTGTGTTGTAATGTTGAAAGGGGTTGTGATCAGCAGATATGGAGATCTCTTGTTCGTTATAAGGAAATTTGACACACTGGTGATATGTAGAAGGCACTGCTTACATTTCATGTATCCAGGGTTGCCCTAACAAAATATTGTAGGTGAGATCTATGTCTAAGACCTGACACGTAGTATCCTTTTGTACTGGTCCAGCTTGAATGGGTAATATCACGGTTCCTTTAGACGACCTCTCCTCCTCATCATATGCCTTTATGGTAATCTTCTTACGGTGATCAATAGACTCTTCTGAGAAGCCTAATGCACGGATAAGCTTTAAAGTACATATATTAAGTCCAGCTCCTCCATCTATTAAGACTCTTTTTACTCGGTGTTTATAAACGATGACTTCGATATGGAGAGGAGTGTTATGCGGATGACTCAAGGAAGTATTATCATGCTTTGAGAAGGTGAGGTTATGAGGTCCTGTCATATTGGCAACCATGGCTTGAAATCTGTCTGCATCCAAATCTTGAGGTACATTGGTTTCCAATAGCGCTTGTTCCAATATGTTTTTGTGTTTGGGTGATAGTTTCAGCAATTCTAGTATGGATATCTGAGTGGGAGTTTTGCGTAGTTGGCTAACCAAGTCATATTGGACCTCTGGTGTAGTAGTTGTAGGCATGGTATGTCCTTTTAAGACATATTTCTGAGTTCGGGTTGTTACATTGACAGATTCATGATCACACTAATCTCGGATGGTGATGATGTTTACCTGATGATCTTCAGCTGATATGTGATTGATAGTGTTGTTGTAGATATGGTTGATATGAGCTCCACGTGTATCATTCGAGGTTGAAGCTCCATCTTTGTTGTAATTTGGAAGAGGATTTTTAAAGGCTACGTGGTCATCATTTGTTTTGAGACCATCTACTGTTAAGTCACCTTGATCAATCATGTCTTGCACAATGTTTTTCAATCTCATGCAATTGTTCGTCCGATGACCCTTGTTACGATGGAAATCACAATAGTGTGAATCATTCCACCAAGGTGGTTTGATTTGGGGTTCATAGTTGCTGATTGCAGGTAAGGAGAGAATATTGTTTGCCAGAAGCTCTCTGAATGCTGATTCTAGTGATTGTCCCAGTGGTGTGAAGACACGCTTTTGAAAATTGTTGGTGTTGTCGCGTGAGTTGTTGTTAGGTCCTGGATTCGTGGTTTTGCTTTGAGTATCGTTGGTGTTGTTTGTGTTGAGTTGTCCTTGATTGGTATTTGGTGCATAGGTGTTAGCATTTGGATGAGCACCTTTAGGATTTTTCGTAGCCTGAGGATTTCTAGATAATGCAAGCACTGGTTGCTTAGATTTCGGATCATGCGATTCATTGTTGCCTTCATTTTTGTTTCGAATCCAGAATCAAGATTTGTCCAAGTTGTTGTTGTTCTGGTTATTGTAGTTCGATGAGTTTGTTCCTTCCTTGAAGAATTTGAGTGTTCCCTTTTTGACACATGCTTCCTCTACTTGAATGCCATTTTCAATCAATTTAGCGAAAGACAGTATGCATTGGAGTTTTAGCCTATAACTCATTTCACCATTCAAGTTATCGATGAAAATGTAGCGTCCTAAAATTGCGACACTTGCAATTTCGACTGCATTTCGGTCTTCACGATGGCGACGCAACACGCAACCTGAATGGAGACCCCAAAACTTGCTCACGACACCAAAAACTGCATTTTTCAAGCACCATTGGCCTGAACCTCCTTGCACCCCGCTGTCCCGGAGGTGGGACCAGAGCGCCCAGCGCCCTGGTCCCTCAGGACCATGGCGCCCAGCGCCCTGGTCCTTGGGTCCTATTTTGGGCCCGGTTTCCTAAGTGATATCGGGTCTTTTTTATTGCAATTTGGGAATATACTTCCCTGGTCGGCCTAAGGTCGGGAAAATCAGTCTATCAGCCCTAATTGACAAGTATATAAACTACATTTTCCTCTCTCATTGAGGTAGATGGAAAAAAGGCAGAAAGCAAGATTCAAACATTCAATCATTCAAGCATTCAAGCATTCAAGCATTCCTTCTAAGTCTCCATTCAAGGCTAAGTGTTGCATTCAAGACAAGGATTCAACCATTGAAGAGGAGATCACTTACTAGATGCTACATACAACATACTACATACTACAACATACAACATCTAAACCTTCGCACATAAGGATACCAACATCCTTAGAACAAGGTATTAGTACTGGTTTACATTACAGTCATTTATATTTACAGCTCTTGCTCATTTCTTGGTTAATTCCAAAACCGGGGTTTGACCTAAAGGCAAACCCCTAATCCCTAACCCCCCAATCGTCTTCGCTTTTCTGTGTGTAGGTTGCAGGTACGCGGCTAAGATTGAAGATCTGGGATCCTTGTGCAGAGACGAACCGATCCCCCTTCGTTTGACGGATTTTTCGGAGGACCGTGGCGCCGGGCGCCATCGTCCCGACAACTTTTGCTCAAATTTGCAGGACAGCGCCGTATCGACATTTTACTGCTAATTCCAGGTCCGCAGCTTCATCCTATAACCTAAACTCAGTTTATAAGCGAATCTTTGTCACTTTCTATGCATGCTTAGCTTAATTCTTCTATGCACATTCTTTA
Source organism: Cryptomeria japonica (assembly GCF_030272615.1). Lineage (NCBI taxonomy): Eukaryota > Viridiplantae > Streptophyta > Pinopsida > Cupressales > Cupressaceae > Cryptomeria > Cryptomeria japonica. The sequence continues at coordinate 695,923,006 of NC_081414.1, forward strand.
CAAAAGAGGGTAGCCTTGCTTTCCTAACCCTTGAAATTCATTTAGCATCCAATCTTACATTGTGTGGGATTGAATCTTATGAGTTTCAACCCCTCTTTTGAATGTAAAGTCTTCCCCCTAAGTGAAAACCCATCGAATCCTAGCGAACCTCCCTTCTCTCTCCTCGGAGTCAGAAGAGGGGAGAACAACTAGGGTTCGACCGCGATTTTCCGCTTTACATTTTGGTGAACCCGACGTGAACATCCTTTCTGATTTTTCATGCTTAGATCTGAAAAGTTGATTACATTTCCATGTTTGATCTTTTGCAAAATTTTAGAGGTGATTGCATAAAAACCCTAAATTTTCTTTTTGAACATTGAACTTGCGAAATGTTTACTTGTTAATGCTTGCTTCAGATCTGCTTTTCTATTACAAATTATCAATTCATGTCTGTACTTTAATTTTGAAAATTAAGTGGTTAAAAGTCAAAACCCTAATTTTTGAAACCCTCTTGATTCAACCTTTGTCCGACAATTTCACTGATCAAAACATCTCCAAATCAGCTGTAACTTTGGATTCTGCAATAAAATCACATTATCCTTCATCCCTGAAAATTTGGAAAAAAGTTGCGAGGACCGTGTTGCACTCCGAGCGCCATCGTCCCCGACATTTTTTCCGAAATTTCGGGAGCAACATCTTACTGTGTTTTTCTGCTAAAATCCAGAATTTTGGCTGATTTTATCAATTATAACACCTTCAAAATTACAGTCAAAGTTGGTCTTGCGATTGCTTGGTCTAAGGCTCCTAATCATTCAAAAATTGTCGAAATTAAAATTTTGTGTCAAAATTGCGTTTTTATTATCATAAATCTGAAAAGTGTGTCTACATTCATTCGAAATTTCAGTGCTTTATTCAAATTCTTGCAATTTATGACTTTTGAAATTAAGTGCTTAATTACAACAACTTTGATTTCCGCTTTCAAAATTGAATTTTGCGTGAAATTGAGTCAATTTTTAATTTTCAAAATTTGCATTGCTTTTGACATTCCCTCTAAAATCATAAAATTCAAAATTTCAGTTTCCCTCTCTTTTTCAAAAATTCAAATTTTGCATTTTTCGACAATCTTGATAGGGTTCAATTTTGAGATTGCAACTTTAATTTGGCCTATCTATAGATCGTAAAATCCCTCAATTTTTTCAGATTAGCTCTAAAATCATCATACCTTTCATCCCTGCAAATTTCGAAAAAAGTTGCAAGGACCATGTTGCACTCCGAGCGCCACGGTCCCGGACATTTTTTCTGAAATTTCGGGAGACTGTTGTGATTGTATTTAACAGCTTAAATCTGGAAGATTGGCTGGTTTTACTGAAAATTGCTACCTCTAAGATCAAAATCTTTTCTCTCTCTCTAGTGCATGAGTTTTACAACAGTAAGCCCTACTTACACTATTCCCGTTAGACGAAGCCGTAGAATTAAGTCCTTCCGAGGTTTAACTACCGAGGAGATGGAACCTAATTTGAGTAGCCTTTTTAATGAGGATATGGGTAATTCCTCTAATCCTCCTAATGATGAAGAAGCTCCCCATGAAGTTTCCGTTGAACAACTTTCCAAATTGGATAACCAATTTGACGATTTTCACCAATGGATGTCTCATGAGTATCCCGATAGTCAAGCTCTTCCTTTAATTGAGGGTCTAAAACGCATGCTTCAAAGTGATAAGAATGGAATTGATGTTTTACGTGGTATCGCACATATTGTGGATTCGAATATGATGCCTATGAAGAGTTGTGCTGAATCTTTAGGTTATACACAACCTCCTACACAAGTCAATCATTCTATTCCTTTGACCACTCCTATTGCTAGTGTACCTACCTTTACATCAAACATCATGGCTACCTCTATACAAGACATTCCTCCTGTGATCACTAGTCATGGGGGCAATCCTCCCTCTTCTTCAATTAATCCTCTTCCTTCATTCAATCCAACTTCTTCGTACATTCCTTCAATGAATGTTCCTATTACATCTTCACAAATGAACATGACGCAAGGGGGCAATTCATTTAACCATTCCATTCCTCCTTGTAGTGTTCCTCCTATCCAATCATCCCCTATGGTTGACTATCATAGGGTCCCACCACCTTACTCTTTACCTTCTTTCAATAACATCACACTTCCATCTCAATCTAACACATCCAATATGAATTCTTCGACTGAAGCAACCATTAACAATCTTGCACAAACTGTCTCTTCTTTACAGCAACAAATTGCCTCTATGAATCAATCTAAGTTTAGTGTGCCCACATTTGATGTTGCGAGCCCACTTTCTCTTGATATTGTTCGAGCTATTCCTCCTAAACATGTTGAAATCCCGCATTTGGAGCTTTATAATGGTAAAGGAGATCCTCTAACACATGTTAAGACTTTTCAAACAATTTGTACTGATTTTGCTTATGACTCAAGGTTGCTTGCAAAACTATTCACTAGAACATTAAGAGACAAAGCCCTACAATGGTATTGCTCGTTGCCTTCTTATTCTATTACTTCTTTCGAACAACTCGCAAATGCTTTCATTCAACAATTTCAAAACAATATAAGTCCTAAAGTTACTTTGATTGATTTAATGCATTGTAAACAAGGTGTTAAAGAAAAAGTGACTGATTTTATTGGTAGATATAAGCATTTGTATGCTCAAATTTCTTTTCCAGTGCCTGATAATGATATTCAAAGAATCTTTATTTCTAATTTACAAAAAGATATTCGAGACAAACTTCTGTTTTCTGAGTTTACTTCTTTCCAACAGTTGTGTGCCACTCTTCACAATTATCAACTGACTATGAGTCAAATGGAACAATCACATCCTATGGCTCCGAGTGATAAGGGTGATAGCAGTCAACAACCATTTGGGAAGATTAAACCGAATAGAGATTCCATCAAATTCAATGAAAACATCATCAACAACAATGTGAATGCAGCATCAGGTGTGCCTCCTATTTCTAAATTTTTCAGGAAAGAAAGAAAGTATACTCCTTTGAATGAATCATTGCATGATATTATGAATAAGTTATTGGGACAAAATGTGCTTACTCTTCCTCCTGTACGACAAATTGATCCTGCAAAGATTACTTCACCTTATTTTGATCACAAAGCTTTTTGTCATTTTCATCGTCAGCCTGGTCATGATACTGAAAAATGTTTTTCTTTAAAGGGTAAAATTCAAGATTTGATTGATAATAATACTATTTCTGTTTCTGGAGTGAATGATAAAGGCAATACATCTATAGCTCCTCCTAATCAAAACCTTCAAATTTTCACTGATCCATTACCTTCTCATACCTCTCAAACCTCTAATGCAATTGAGGCTAATGATTCCTCTCTTTCATCTGATGGTCTTGTGTCTATGACTCCGAATGTGATTAACTTTGTAGAGCAGCAAGAAATCCCTAAAGAACCTTCCATCACATTTGATTCTAGTGAAACCATTAGAGCACCTGATGGTCCTTTATACATAGTTGCAAAAGTCAAGAATACACCTTGTCGTGGAGTGCTTATTGATCCTTCGTGCATGGTTAATGTTATTACTGAAGAATTTCTTTTTACTTTGCAATTGAATCAAGTGATCTATGACAAAACAGATGTGATTGTGAAACTATTTGATGCATTTTCTTCTCCTGCAATTGGTTCTATTACATTGCCTATTGAGGTCCATAATAAATCTCTTGATGTGAACTTTGCTATTATTCCTTCTTCCGAACAATTTTGTGTGAAGCTTGGCTATCCTTGGCTATCTTCCATGAAGGCTATTGCTTCTCCTATACATAAGTGTTTGAAATTTCCCCATAATGGTGAAGTTGTTACTGTCAATCATAGTCTCTTTAAACCAGCTGAAAGAACCTCTAGTGTTCCTATTGATTACTTTTGGCCTAAACAATTCCAATCTCTTCCCCCGCGAAGTGATCATCTTTTCAAATCTTATCAAAAGTGGAAAACAGATATGATCCTATCTTTAAGTGAACCTAGAACACCTAAACTTGACATTCCTATCATTCTTGAGAAGGAAATTCTTCCTTTGAAAGATAAAACTAATGTCTTTCCTCAAGAAGATTCCCAACCCGTCCCCATGGATGTGACTATGTCTATGCCTGATAAACCTTCTAAGAGTAGACCTATACCTCCTCGTCATGATGGACTTGGTCTTCTCCCTAAACCAAAAATTCCTCTTTTATATGGAGCAGTTCCTCCTCCTGCCTTTTATAGAGAGAAGAGACATTCTTCTTCTCCTATTATCCAGCCTAAGAGACCACAACCTAAACACCCAAGTGCTAAGGATGAGAACATTCCTCCTCCTCAATCTTCTCGACTTCCTACTAAGACTAGACATAATCGTTCTGCACGCGAACGCCGATGAAAACGTCGTCTTAGGGCTCAAGCAGCCACTCCTCAAAATTTACAATCTCCAAAAACACCTTCAACAAGCATTATTCCATTTTCTCCTCAGCCGGATATTGAGCCTAAATCTCCTAAACATAAGATGCATGATGGTCTTGATCCTGTGCGAGTTAAAGATCCTATTTTTATAAATCTTGATGATGATATAGATGAAAATGTTATTCATGATGAAAATGTTACTCCTCTTGCTTCTGATAGTGAATATGAACTTGTTGATGTTGATAACCATTTATCTAATGAATTTTCTAAAGCACTTTTCCTAGCTCCTAGACAAGAACAACGTGGCTTGGAACATGAACATAGCCCTTGTTTGGACCTTGTGATAGCTCCATCTGTTGTGTTGGATGTTCCTCCTCTAGCGTGTTCCCTGCCTTCCCGAAACATTGATCAGCAAGATCGGGGGGTAGATGACATGCTAGACTAGTTACATTAGCATGGTAGATTCTCTCCCCCTCTCTTTTGTTACTTCTTCTATATGTTATTCTCATTCTTCTATTTGTCGTCCTTAGTGTTGTCTACTTGAGGACGATGCAAAGCATTGAGATCTCTTTGGTCTCTCTCATGTTGACTCAAAAGACACATGTGTTCCCTTCTTCTAGGTGACCTTCCTTGATTGGGGAATGAAGAACAATTATGCATACATACATATGATATATACATGACTTATCATACAGCATACTGACCCCGAGGAAATCGAAGTCACCTCGTGCTTTGTGTTTTGTGTCTATTATCCTTGGGTTTATCTCACACTTGGGGGCTAAATCCTTGCGATAACGTGCTCCTTTCCTTTCTCATTTCTTATGTGTATCACTACGTTAAAACAATCACCCCCGTTGAGGCGCGTGTGATCGCTTTAACGTAGGGGGGCATACACCCTGACTATCCCTTCATGATACTTGAAAATTTCTTGGAGAACTTAGCTTTGCCTTGAAAATTTTTGGTATTTCTCTTACATGACTCATAGTGAGGGAACCTTACTACTGACAGTCATGGTTCTCCTTCGTGATCTTCCCTTTTACTTTGTCAATCGAAGTCGTAAGATCCTTAGTCCACTGGGGGCTTGGTGTGTCTTGCCTCCTTGACGTGGTGAAAGTCTTTCAATGTTGTTTCCTTGTACTTTACCGGAAGTATGAGCATACATACTCCCGCTAAAGTGGGGGCTAAATGTAGCGTCCTAAAATTGCGACACTTGCAATTTCGACTGCATTTCGGTCTTCACGATGGCGACGCAACACGCAACCTGAATGGAGACCCCAAAACTTGCTCACGACACCAAAAAATGCATTTTTCAAGCACCATTGGCCTGAACCTCCTTGCACCCCGCTGTCCCGGAGGTGGGACCAGAGCGCCCAGCGCCCTGGTCCCTGGGTCCTATTTTGGGCCCGGTTTCCTAAGTGATATCGGGTCTTTTTGATTGCAATTTGGGAATATACTTCCCTGGTCGGCCTAAGGTCGGGAAAATCAGTCTATCAGCCCTAATTGACAAGTATATAAACTACATTTTCCTCTCTCATTGAGGTAGATGGAAAAAAGGCAGAAAGCAAGATTCAAACATTCAAGCATTCAAGCATTCAAGCATTCAAGCATTCCTTCTAAGTCTCCATTCAAGGCTAAGTGTTGCATTCAAGACAAGGATTCAACCATTGAAGAGGAGATCACTTACTAGATGCTACATACAACATACTACATACTACAACATACAACATCTAAACCTTCGCACATAAGGATACCAACATCCTTAGAACAAGGTATTAGTACTGGTTTACATTACAGTCATTTATATTTACAGCTCTTGCTCATTTCTTGGTTAATTCCAAAACTGGGGTTTGACCTAAAGGCAAACCCCTAATCCCTAACCCCCCAATCGTCTTCGCTTTTCTGTGTGTAGGTTGCAGGTATGTGGCTGAGATTGAAGATCTGGGATCCTTGTGCAGAGACGAACCGATCCCCCTTCGTTTGACGGATTTTTCGGAGGACCGTGGCGCCGGGTGCCATCGTCCCGACAACTTTTGCTCAAATTTGCAGGACAGCGCCGTATCGACATTTTACTGCTAATTCCAGGTCCGCAGCTTCATCCTATAACCTAAACTCAATTTATAAGCGAATCTTTGTCACTTTCTATGCATGCTTAGCTTAATTCTTCTATGCACATTCTTTACAAAAGAGGGTAGCCTTGCTTTCCTAACCCTTGAAATTCATTTAGCATCCAATCTTACATTGTGTGGGATTGAATCTTATGAGTTTCAACCCCTCTTTTGAATGTAAAGTCTTCCCCCTAAGTGAAAACCCATCGAATCCTAGCGAACCTCCCTTCTCTCTCCTCGGAGTCAGAAGAGGGGAGAACAACTAGGGTTCGACCGCGATTTTCCGCTTTACAGAAAATTTCCATTTTCTCCTTTTTAGGAATATCTTGAGGATATCATGATACCATACGTCGCCAGCGTTGAAGGAATATCATGAATGTTTCATTGTTCTTTTGTTTAGTGTTGTGGACATCTAGCATGGTTATAGCATGTTGAATGTTATAGGAATATTGTGTTATGAACTTGTTAACCAATTCATCAAACGATCTGACAGGTGGCGTAATTTTGGATAACCATTCCATTGTTTACCCTCCCAAGCTTCTTGGGAATAACCTCATCAGATAGGTGTCATCATGAGCAAACTCAAGACTCATGGTACAGAATTCTCTGACATGATCACGGGGATCACTTTTTCCATCGTATTTGTCAAATTTAGGTACGTCTGAGTTTGGAGGAAAAGGGATCATGTGCAATTTCCTGTCAAAAGGATAAGGACAGATTTCGTTTAAAGAGTATCGTACTGTTGTCCCTTAATGCATGTCTTGCATTTGTCTTTGTAACCTTTGCATTTGTTGAGTAAGGGCAGCCAAAGGTGCATTGTTTTGCTGAGGGAATGGTTCTTCCCTTGTATTGATCCTGGGTTGAAATGGTGTTTGGAATGGTATGTTTTGTTCGAGAAGGTATTGTCTTGGTGTATACTGCTCTGGTATGTTTTGATCCAGGATGTTTTGCACTGGTGTATGTTTTTCTGGTATGTTTTGATCTGGGATGTTTTGTTCAGGGTCTCGTGCTTCCCTTTCCCATTGTCATTCTTGATATTCGTAATGTTGAGGGTGTGTCCTAAACACATCTGCGTCAAGATTTTCAAGGAGTTTTACTCCTTTACTTGTGAGCATGAGCAAATATTTTTCTTTGTCATTTTCCATGAGCCTTTCTACAAGTTTTTGGAATGAAGCGCTTTCCTGACATTCCTGAAGAAGCTCCGCAAAAATTTCAGTCTCCTCTAGGTGTGGACCTTCGAAAGGATTTGACAATCTTCGATTCATACTAGACTTTGCATGTGTCTCGCTTTGTTGGTTTTGTTGAGAGCGAGTAACAGGAATTTTAGTAGAAGCTTTCAGTGACGAAGGGGACAAAATCCTCTTCGATGTGTTGCTTGGGGGTTGGTGGTTCTAGTCGGGGCGTGTTATAAGTGATACACTCGTCGGGCAAGAATGTCGGATTGATCCTTCCTCCACGGTTTATGATTTGATTAAAAGTGGACTTTTGACAATATGCCCTAGTTTTTAAAGGCTCTTTGTCAAATTCGTTGGATTTGTTTTGGATGCAACGTTTGACGTGATGAAGGAATACTCAATGAGATTTGAAGAGTTGATGATTGATGTATAAAAACTTATTTCTCTTGATGAATTTGGAAAAACTAGGTTGTTGTTTCTTCAACGTGATGTTACGATAAAGATTCTTTCTTCTCAGAATATGGGGATTAGTCATGCATGAGTGATCAATGGTTTCCTTTGATTTGTTTGAATTCAGTTGATCTTGTTTTGAAAATTTCAAGTCTTACTCTATCAAAATGAAGGTTTAGATGCCCCTTCACGACAAAGTGTGTCAAATGATATGGATAAAAGCCTCCCGATATGGAGACTTGATTTGACAACCTGAAAACTTTAAACAAGTGTTTTTGAGATGAAATCCGCGAGATGGTAAAGGATTATGTTGATACTTGTGATGAGGTTTTCGGATTATGATAAGATAGATATGTTTTATCGTGCAATCAGTTTTGGATTTTTACAATGTTTGTTTTGACACAACTTGGCTCAAGAGATAGATTTTAAAGTTTCGTTTTCGCTACTCCGCTTTGATGGAAAATGATGTTGATGGAAAGAGGCTTCTGAAAATGTTTTCAAAAAATTTTAAAATTCCTCACTGTTTTGCCCCCTGTCTTTTTGCTTTTGGTCACGCGCTAAAACAGAGACATGATGCGCTAACAAATTTACTTCACGCGCTAAAAGAATGACCACATGCGCTAGGCTGCCCCCAGACACGTGCTAAAAGTTTTGACTGTTTAAAATTTTGTTCTCTGTTTTGAAAGGTTTATGCACTAGTATGGGCCTGCTATGTGCTAACTGTTCAACCTGATGCACTAAAGTTTGGTTTCTACGTGCTAAGCTGATGCTTCAATGCGCTAGACTATTTTTCTGATGTGCTAAATGTTTAACACTATTTTGGACTTGGGATAAAATGCTACTGTTTGGAATAGACGCGCTAACTTGATGGTTGGATGCACTAACAGAAATACCCTATGCGCTAAGGAGTTGTCCCCATGCACTAATCTACCCTGATTTTTCCTTTGGTTGGTTTTTCTACAATTTTGGGATTTGATTGTGAGTTTTTTAGCTTTGATGGATGATTTTCTGAAGTAATAAATGTAAGCACAGCACAAAGAAGACAACCATTTTTGCTTAATCTAAAAAAAAGTGTATGTTCTGCAAGGATGTGTTCAAATCCTCAATGTTTTAACAAGTTTGGATACGAAAAACACACTTCAGAAAGACTCTTTATTCAAATGTCATAAATAACATCATAGCCCACTAGTCTCGATACTCCGTCAGCTCAAACAGTCGTGTCACCCCCTAGAGGGCGCCCATTTTTTTGTCTTTTGCCAGAAATTAACCCAAAGTGAATTACTTCATAATTGAGTAGTTATCCTGGGAGATATATGGTGAGTAATCTTGGTGGCGGATTCTTCTCCACCCTTGCACTATGATGTTATAAATGTCTGGTTACTGACTCAGTTCAAAGTTTCTACTTTTATGGCTCGTAATCAGGCTTCCTGTTCGGCCGTCAGTGATAAACTCCCTTAGGAGGCTTCCCAACCTTTAGAACAAAGGCTTTATGTATCTCGAGGATACTGGGGGAAGGCTAATCGCTGCACGCAACCATTGAAAAGGACTTTCATCACTTTCCACTTTTGATTATAGTGGGTTGGAATACTTGGCGTCAAAGTCATTTCCCACTTAGGTCGTTCCCTTCACACCAGCCATAAACAACTTTAAGAGTTGATTCCAACTCCTCGGGAAGGTAGGCCTACTAAAAGGATGTAAATGCTTGAAGTAAAGAAAGCTTTTTAAGAGTGGTATGGCTTTTTGATCACCCAGTTAAGGGGAGAGCATATACCTTCCACTTTCAAGACAAGGCAAACAAGGTTCTTTTTAAGCCTTCAATTCAGTGATTTGCTAACCTCTATTTGGAGATGTTGCTCCAAGAAAGCATGGTATTAATTTTACTTCCCCAAATCAATGATTATTTAATCTAAGGAAATAACCGAGTCAACAAAGCAAAAAGGTTTGTTTTGGTCAGCAAAGAAAAATTGGTAAACAAAAGGGGAATTACTTCCCTCTTTGATTGCAACAGAGCTTTTAAGGTGAGGTTGTTTCCTTTGTACAGAAATTGAAGATGAATCCTTTTAAACACCAAAGGATGGTGAGGTTCTTTTTATTGATCTATTTTGCAAAAAGAGATTGTTTGTCTTGTTCTTTTTAGAGCCCAAAAATAGGTTTTCTCCTATGAAAGCAAGAAATGTTTGGTTTAGTGATTCTTTTTATAGCCCAAAGGAAATAAGTGAGTTCAATTCTTTTAAGAATAGAAGAACCTAAAAAAAATTTAAACTAACTTAACTAAGTTAGTGAAAATTCTAACTATCTTAAATTCTTAAAGTTTAATCTCCCACCTGCAACAATTTTTGTTAGAATCCTACAAGAAGACAAGTTAAAAAATGTTAGATGGTTGGTGGACTTCAACAAGTCTATTTTCTTATTCCCGGTTACAGATTTTGGAACCTTAATTTCTGCTTGTTTTTTATGCGCTACAGAACAAACTGTACGCGCTACATATTAGCCGCGATGCACTAAAAGAAGTCTTTAATGCGCTACACTATTTTCAGGATGCGCTACTCTGTGTGCCGAAAGCGCTGCTTTGTTTGTCATCCGTGCCGAGACCTACAGGAAAAATTTTAATGCCGATGTGCTAATAAATAGATTTGACGCGCTAGGTGATGGACCCCACGCGCTGCACAGTGAACTAGATGCGCTAGGCTATGAACCGGATGCGCTAGGCTATTAACCAGATGCACTAGGCTATTAACCAGATGCGCTAGGGAATGATTCCCATGCGCTGATTTTCATTTTCCGCGGACCTGCAAAAGTGGATATATTTCAAAACCGATTAGATATATGCGGTAGAGCCCCACGGTGAGTGCCAGAAATGTATGTGGGAAAAGCGGGTCGATAGAACTCAATATGTGGAAAACAGAGCTCTATGGAGCCATACTCACACACCCACAGGACTTCTTGGTGCAAGCTATGGAGTTATAAAGCATAACTCAGCTTCCCAAGGATGGTTCCATGGTTCTCTATCTTGCATGGTCCCTCAAACCAATGTTTTTGCTCTCAGATCACTGAGCAAAATGGTTTAGGGATGGCAAATGCAAGAACAAGGGATGATTTTTGTTGTTTTAGTATGAGATGCATCCTAAGCTATGCATGATTTAGAAATGCAATAAACTAACTATAAGATGACAAGATTAGTAAACAAATACTATCCTAGCATACTATATTAGTCCAATGATTTAAGCTATATGATAAGGAACATACTCTAAATTAGTATATTTAGATTAATTCCTGATTTAAAAGAGAAACTAAATGATGAGTATAAAATGAGATATAAAAGCTTGAATGGATTTTAGTATAAGTGAGACGCTAAAGACTTGGATGATTTGAAAATGGAGGAATGAGAGCTCTATTTATAGAAAAAATAGGGCAATGGATGGTCAGGATTGAAAGAGTTAATCAAGGGTTGAGTTTGAAAGTTGGGAATCCATGTTTGCAATTGGCACCAATGAAATGGTGACAATTGTCAACATAAGACTGGGTTGAGGGGAGAGGTAGGAAGCATTAAATGCTTGAGAAGACCTCATGGTTATCTTAGGGGTAAGGGTTAAGGTTAAGTTAAGATTACCCATTGGATAAAGCTTTTACCCAAAGGATAAACTCGTGTGCAAAGGTTTAAGGATAACCATGGTCAAAGCAATAAATGCTTGATGAGACCCTTGGGTTACATGGAGGTTGATTTTATGGAAATTCTTTAACCATGTAAGAGGGTTTGAGTTAACCATTAATGGTTATGAAGACCTTGGGGACAAATTTGTAAGAGTCCTTCCAAATTTGGGGGCATTCAACAAGTTAGCTTGTTGAATGGATAAAGGCTTTAATGCCTTTTGAAGACTTTACTCCAAATTTGAGAAGTGACCTCCTCAAATTTAGGGAAAAGGGATAATGGATGGGTTTGAGTTAATTAATCAGGATTAGAAGAATCTAGAAGAGGTTAGAAAGAGGGTTAGGATGCAAGTGGGAGGTGTAGGTTTTTGCAAGTGGGTGAGGAAAAATAGGTTTTAATTCAATTTGGTTGTAATTAAATAAATTAGATTTATTGAATTTAGGATAACTATTTTAATTAAATTTGAATTTAATTAAAAAATGGAAAGGGGCTTTAATTGAATAAAATGAATTATCCTATTAAATGGTATAGTGAATTTAATTGAGTAATTTTTACTTAATTAAATAGAGGAATGTGGATAATTTAATTAAATTGGATTTAATTAAACATAGAAATGAACATAAAATATTCATTTAGGAATATGGTCATTTGTATACGTCTACAATATGTTATCAATGATGTCAACTATATTGATTGGATGCAACACTAGCAGAGGAGAGAAGGAGAAGCTAAATCATGCATTGCGGTTAGAATTAAGTGTTGTGGTTTAAAATATTTGTTCATAACATTGGCATGAGTTTGTGATTTAAATCACATCAAGTTTGGTGAACCAGAAAGCACATTTATAATTGACTATTATGAACTCTGTGAAGAAGAATGAAAACCAATATCAGATCTTTAACCGGTAATGATTTAAGGTTTGGTGGTGGATCTTATCATGATCATAACTTAGTAATGATATATCATAATCTGTGTGTAATGATAAGATGGCATTTGACCGCGTACAAGGATCAAACTTCTTGGGAAACGGCAAAATGCTTAGAATAATGGAACAAGAGTTTGATTGCTTATCAAATAGATTTGCGATGATCATTCAACGGCGGAAATCATCTAGAAATTTGTTGTAATGATTTGCAATGTATTTTGGTGGAGTGTTTTGCTACGCTAAATGTAAATTCATTATATCTTGTTGATGTAATTAGGGTTTTGTAGCCGCCCTAACTAAAAAGTGTATTTAGGGCTAGTTAGAGAAGATATTTTGTGTTGGTAGTTTGAGAAGAAGGTATTGCCAAACTAGTTTGAAGAGTCTACATGTGTGTAGCAGAGTTGTGTTGAAAAGGATATGTACTAGAAAGCAAGGAAGTGATGTAATCATATCATTTGCCTTGTTGTTCCCTATCAGTTATAGCAGTTTGTAATCCCTTAACCGGGTAGATCCTAACAATTCTGATATTGTAAATCCCTTCACCGAGTGGCTCATTAACTTGAGTTTGAAATCCTCTAACAAGGTAGAGCTCCTAATAGGGCTGAGGCAAAATCCCTTGACTGGGTGACTCCTAACAAGGTCTGCTCTTAACCGGGCATATTGTAAGCTCTTAACCAGGCTAGGCCTTTAACCGGGTGCATTCCAAAAGAGTGCAAATACATATTGTGGCTGCTAATTCCCACTGTGGTTTTCCCAGATGGGTTTCCACGTCAAAAATCTGTGTGTTCATGTGGTGAATGCATTGTTGATTTGTGTATTTGATATCTTTACTTTGTTTGCATATTGATGAACACGAGTGAATGGTTTGTTAAATCAGCTTAGAAGATTGTTTGAGTAGTTACCTGTATAGTTTTGTGAAGTGTTGCAGATTTGTTTTATTACTGATTCACCCCCCCTCTCAGTAATAACTGGGTCCTGATAATAATAGGATTGGTATCATGTCTAAGCTCTTCCACTAGTTGGAATTTCTATTGGATAACCAATACTTCATTTTACATCTTCATTCAAGACTTCATTATCATCAACCATCTCCCTATCTTCATTTGCTATCCTTGTGTGGGTGTTCAAGCTGAGAGAAACATTCATAGCCGAAGGATCTTGGAGAGGAGGAGGACACGGAAGAGAAAAAGGCATTGAAAGCACATGGGGAAGTATTATGTTCATTTAGTTATTTAGTTTCCTCATTTATTTATTTAATAATCTTTCTTGATATGTTTGGAAATTGTTTGAGTTCATTTTACTTATGGTTCGGTATGTTAAATATAGATGAATTCATGATTGATAATCACTAACTTACATTTCCTTAGCATCAATTATTATTATATTTTCTCTTGTATACAGTTGGAAAGCTTAAAATAAATGATAAGATGAAAGTGATAAAGATGCAACTATAATATGATAAAAAAAAATGAATAATGGTGTTGTTTATATATTTAGACCCTATGATTTTTTATAGTTGACTTAAAATAGTATAATTGTATACCTCAAACTATTTTAGAAATTGGGTACATTCACTAAGAATAGTATATTGACTTATGAAAGCATGATATTGGTCATTCAGACTCTACCAACCTAAATAAGCACCCTTTGATAAGGAATGTGCAAAGATGCCATCCTTATCTCTAATTTTTGTAGAGGATACTCATTGAAAACAAAAGAGAATTCGTAATTAAAATGACACTACAAATTCCCTCTTATAAAATTATTTGAATGTGGAAATTGAAGGCATTGATTTGAAGTGGTTGATTTTCAAATTTGAATAAGTGAGGGAAATAATTAGTCATTTTATATTGCATTTTCCACTTATGTATGATTTCTATGATGGATTGAATGAAATCAGTTTTATATTTCATTTAATGTTTTTATTTATTTATCGAGGAACCTTGCAACATTTATTCTACATGTAGGTACCAACAATAATAGAGTTAATGAATTAAGATATGAAAGAATGTTTGAGAAAAAGTGCAAGTGAAATCCCATAAAGATGACAATTGTTTTATATTATGACATTTTATGCATTCATAACTATACACATGTATATGTAATATATACATTTTAAATTTTTTTACCATTTTCATAGAGTAGCCATTTTTAAATACAATTTTTTTATAAATAAAAAGGTTCGTTATTTTGTGCAACTTGACTTATTTTAGAATTATAAATGTACCAGTAGTTGTTTTATTTATTTTATTATTTTTGTCAACAACACATTCAATAGTGAACATGTATTGGTATAGAATGCAAATATTTATTGACCCAATTAAAATTATGTCAAAGATGTGTGGACTGAATGATTATTACAGACGTATTTTAAGACTTTAAGATAGATCTAAAATATAAGAGTGGAATGATCATTAAACAATGGAAAAGAATCAAGTTAAAATATCCTTTTATATCAAGTAACAATGGTCAACAAACCCCAAATCATCAACAATATATGATATAGCAGATAGGCTATATATAAGTTAGTGTTCTCACACCGAAAAAAACCTTTTGACTGTCATGCCCAAAAACGTCACACTTGAAAGCGATATTGGGTCAAAATATTGGGTTTGGCTACTTATGACTCCTCCTAGTGAAACGTTAGAAAACTTTGTAGGCTCCAACTCTATACTGTACACATAATCGAATCTTTCAAGCACATTTAGAAAGGGGAAAATTACGGTTGCATTTGTTCGCTATTCGGAGTGATAGATCAATCCAGTGAACATAAAATTAAGGCTCTCTGATCTCACATGTGAAATCATGATGTAAATCACTGCCAGAAGATATTCTTGCTAGATCTGAGTCCTTGAGATTTCCAAGAATTGCAGTACTTTAATGAGATGATGGAAGAAACTATTTTGTTACTTAGACCTTTTACCCTATCCCAAACCTCCTATTTTGGCTCCTGGGGCAATGAGGATGCTAGCAAAGGTTGTGGCTTTAAACTTACAAATTGCATTGGTTTTCAATTGGAATGCATGCCTACTAGCTAGATTTGATAAAAATTCTCCTTCCTTTATGCTTTGATGGATGTCCATACCCTATCCTAAAGCTCCTATTTTGGCACAGGTCAGTAGGATGCGAGAAAAAGTTGTGGAATATGGTTGTACATTTGATAATCATAATTGCATTTGCTTCAAATCTTGTATATCTTTTTTTTTAAATTTAGTTTGTGCATATCCTGCAATCATGACATTCCGTAAGGCCACATTTATTTGAGGTGTCTTGTCAAATGGCTCATGTGCTTTCTTTGAGGCGTCTTGTCAAATGGCTCATGTGCCTTGTGTATGCTTCCACATTTTACATACATGTCTACCAGAGCATATCTAACAAAAATATCC
Organism: Cryptomeria japonica; assembly: GCF_030272615.1. NCBI lineage: Eukaryota > Viridiplantae > Streptophyta > Pinopsida > Cupressales > Cupressaceae > Cryptomeria > Cryptomeria japonica. Next base: position 695,939,100 of record NC_081414.1, read on the forward strand.
CTTCCACTATGCTTTGATGGCCATGTCCATACCCTCTTCCAAAGCAACCATTTAGCACAACATGGAGCAAAAGCTTATTAATTTGGATTTACGCCTACCAATACAATTTCTTGAAAGTTTCAAAAGCCTTATCAAGTTATCATTGTATTCCATGAGATGTGAACCCTTCCATGAGTTTGTCTTCACAACTAAAAATTGTATTTGCTTGAAAGTTTTGAAAGACCAACAAGTCCATTTTATGCATATCTTGAAATCATTGCAATTCTTGAGATTGCATCTCTTTTGAGGTATTATGTCAAAAATTGAGATGCCTTGTTTATGCTTCTACGTTTTGCATATACTTCTACCAGGGTAGTTGTAACTATGACATAATAAAATTTCTCTATGATTTATGCCCAAAAGCTACCATTTTACACAGGTAGGGAAGATGGTGGAAAACTTTGTGAAATTTGGCTTAACACCTCTTAGACTCTTAGTTGCATTTGCTTGAAAGTTTGTAAAGCCTTCTTAACAAGTCCATTATGTGTGTATCCTACATTTATTTTAGTGCATGAGGACGTATCTCTTTGAGGCATCCTGTTAAATTCATGTGCCTTATCTATGCTTCCACGTTTTGCGTACGGGTTTACCAAGGAAGTTGCAAATAAGGAAGTAACTTATTCTCATCTTTTCATCAATGCATTTTTCTCAAGTACTTGACCAAAAGAGATTTTTCATTATTTGGTTGCATATATTTGACAAAATGGTGAGTTAATATGGACAAATTGTTTACAACACAAACTAAAATATCATCCTTATACCCACATCTTAGTGTGGCTACATTATTATCCTTATTTATTTACTCATCCATGCTAATTTGAAATAGTAAGATTGTCAAAATTTACCCTGACTATGTACCATATGGCCAAATGAGCAAACCATGGGATAAATTTCCATTTTCTTCATCCTAGTGAATAAGATTTTTGTTAGTTCTTCTCTTTCACTTTTTTTTGAGTTTGACCCACCTTTTTCCCTAATAAGAGTAATCCTTCGTGCTTTCTCGTTCTCTTCCATTTCACACTTTCATATGATTCAAACTTTGATGATGAAATCCTTTACTACATTTTAGGCTGCAATCAAATCATGTTTTGAGAATAATCAAGAACATTCAAGATAAAACTAGCAAACATGTTTTTTAACATTGGTAAGAGCTTGTGTTTAGTATGATATGGAATTGTAGTTATGTTTTGCTCTTTTGTAAGATACTATCGTCATTGTTGGTTTACAATTTAAAAAATAACGTTACACATAGAATTAGCCATACACATAGTAGATGATCAGATGCACCCAAACCTATTGGTCCGAAGCTATTCTGGCTCCAAAACAGACTTTTCGTATAGTGTGATAGCGACGTGTTAGTCAATCTGAACCGTTTATTGCAAAATCGACGATGTAAAACGTATGACTAACACACGCATTAATCTATCTATAATGTCATTTTGAAGCGAGAATAGATGCGTCCAACGTATTGACCCCTCTCTCCTACACTTCCCCATCTTATTTCAATTTTCTTTGTAACATGTACTAGGACGCATTAAATACTGAGAGGTATGGCATTTGAGATATTGGAAGGTGACTCACCTAAGTACCAATTCCAGCCCACGTTTCCACTAGAACGACTCTTTTGAATGGCGTCCATGTGCAACGCTACCGCAATCAGTGCCGAGTTGCATGCAACCTATGCCCATTGAATGGTTAATCCCAACGATAAAAGTCATCGTGTACCAACAGGAATGATTAATCCCACTTTAATTCCAGCCCACGTTTCCACTAGAACGACTAATTTGAATGGCGTCCATGTGCAACCAACCTAGGCCTTTGTCTCTGTCGATTCTCTCGATGCCCATTGAATGCTGTTTATTTGTCTCTGTCGATTCTCTTATTTTATCTTGATGATTATTACGAAGCTTATGACTCTTATTTTATCTTGATGATTATCATACTATTTATTATCTTTATGTTTCATTAGGTAAATTCAAGTGGACTGAATTGATTTTTGGATTTATATGGGATCAATCAAAATCTCTTAATTCATTATATGGTATCTAAGTAATTTATTCATAAATCTTAGTTCAAATTTGTATAGGGAGTTTGTTTGATTTTGTTGATTGCATTGTTTATTATTATGTTCTTATAATTCACTCTTTGTTCTTTTTCACATGACTATTTTTATGATCAATTTTTCATACACCTTCATTATTCTTGCATATTTTTTAATGTCTCTTTCACATCAATGACACTTACCATTACAGTTTTAACTTCTTCATTTAATGATATTTCTTTAATCCTTATCATACAAACTACTTATTCAGAGTAGTGTTGAAGAAAAAGTAGTTACTATTGACTTTCAAATATTAAAGATCTTAAATTTGAATTAAAAAGTAAAAAAATATTTTCTAATCTTTTATGAAAAATTTAATCCAATGTGGTGTCTTATCAAACATTCCACCTTTATTCTACAAACATTCCACCTTTATTCTACACTTGCAATGTTGACTCCAAGTGAACACTTCATTTTCAAATACAAAAATGAAACAATTAAAGAAGAAGATCTGGTAATGCAAATATGATGCCTTGTTTATATAGGCAAGGTTGAGAGCTATGAGTAATTAGGATGATGACAAGTGTCTTAATCTTATGTCAAATGACAACTACGGGATGAGAACATATGTACTATAGACTTCTAAAAGGATTTCAAACTCCTTAAGTAAGTTCATGAATTTAAGCCTTGCCCCAATTTTTTTTTGATATGTTAGGTGCTAAATTAAAGTTTCAAATCTCAAAAAATGTCGACCAACCCTATGGGGGCCCTAGTTTATTTTTCCAATCATCAAAATGATTCATCCAAATTAGTGAAATTAATAAAGACAAAATATTCTCAATCCTTTCAAAATATAAAGAAGTTTGTGATGTAATTTTTTAAGATTACAGTAAATGCTCAATCGTTTTTATTTATTTTGCAATAGAAGATATTAAATGACTTATAAAAGTTCTCTTAGAGTACAAATTAGGGGAGAGATATTGATGGTGGTGTGTCTTACCTTAAATGATCTCTAAAAATCTGGTACCATATTGACACCCTAAATTAACACACTTGCTTGTCTAACTTGTCATCAATACAAATATTTTATTTATAACTCAATCTTCCTATAATTTTATCGACCATAACAACTTTTACCAAAAAAAAAAAGAACATTAATAAAAATCACTTTTAGAACCACATAGATTATAATTGTTTGTATGTACCATCAATGGTCAAATTATGTCACACTTGCTCTAGTTGTTAAATGTATAAAAAGATAAGACATTTCAAAGTTACAACTACATTAAATGAATTAGATTTTTAAGGCCTTAGTATTTAACTTTTGCACCAGTGACCCTTCATTATTATTAATAGTTCCTTATAGGCCATAACTTATACTCACTTCTAAACCTATCACTAAACACAACAATATTTTTTTTGTATTTTATTATCTTCTATAATGTTACATGGGCCATGTGAAACTCTGTAAATACACACTTGTGAAGAAAGAATTGGGTAGGCGCAAGAAGTTGAGTCCCCTAAAAAGTGCAAAAACTAGAAGTGTTTTCCTTGATATTAATGTATTGTCACAATTGAGCAAAAACTTTGAAGCACTTAAACATTGAATCTTAGAAATTCCAATAATATAAAATATAGTACTTTGAGTCTAGTTTTAAGATATGTAAATTATTCTAATGTTATGATGATACAAATTGATTTTTAATAATAATGCACATAAAGACACTAAAAATGAAGATATTTATTTATAATTTTCTAAATATTCAGCCGATAGACTATTATTTAGGCTGGCCTTTGCCACCCGAATTAAATTCCTCATGCCAGAATTTTTTATCGGCCAAAAATAAACAGTTTAAATAACATTCAATGCAGTTACCGTCCATACATTTATATTCAAATCTAATTTATATTTTACCGTACAGTACAGATTTCTTTTACCAAATTTGACGGAAGGTTCGAGGGAAAGGTCAAAATAATAATTATAATTCTTGGGAGGTAAGAAGAAAAGTTTAGAGGGGTTACCATGACCTGGTAATAAAATTCTCTCTGTTTGAAATTTTAATGTATGTTTATTTCTTTTTAAGTTTTAGTCATGTTTTAAGCTTTTCTAATTTATTATTATGTTTTAAAAATAGGTTTAAATTATAATCAAATTAGTTAAGATTAAGGGTAAAAGTAATTCAAATCTATTGATAATAATAATAAAATATTAGATTTAAAATTATGTTGTTAATTAATATTATGATTATATAAATTCTGTTATAATTATAACTATATATATTTTTAAATTAAATTGGTATAAAGATATAATTATTTAGAATGTAATTAATTAAAGTAATATTTAAATTTTAAAAATTATAATTAAAATTATAAAAGATAATTTTAAGGGAGAAGCAAAACAACATCTTGTTTTTAAGATTCTTTAGATTTTAATTTAAAAGAAGGAAATACAAATATTTAATATATTAATATTCTATACATTAAATATTAAAATAAAGAATGAATAAATATAAGCTATATATAATATTTATTTTATTTTAATGTATTTTTTTAAAAATATATAAATATTAAATGTATATTGATATGTCATTAAATTTAAATATTGTTGTGGTAAATATTTTCCTCTTTCTAACTAGTTTATTTCTGATCACAACAAACTAAACAAATTACAATTGTAAACAAGAAAATAATAATTAATTGTTAAAATTAAATAGATTTTTTTTTGTTGTTGCAAATATTCAATAATGACAAATATTTATAATTGAAAAGCATAGGCTTGTTTTTATTTTTAAGTCCTATAATTCCTAGCAAGTTCTAAGCAATTAAACTAATAGTCAGCTTGAATGTTTTGTAAATTTGAGCAAATATATTAATGTTGTGCATATTTTGTGAGAAAATTATAAGCTAATTTTAATTTCAAAAATTTGAGTGAAATTAGATAATTTCACCCAAATTTGTTGTGGAAAATGTCTCCTACCTATCAATTAGATAATTGTCAAAAAGTGAAAACTTTAATTGTTTTAATAATAATGAGTATAGTCTTCTCATAGTCTTATTTCTATGAAAATAAAACTTATAAAGTCAAATAATTCTTCTATTATTGAATATAAGTTGAATTAAAACTATAATTTTTTATTATATTATATGACAATATTCTATTTTTTTTACTACTATTATTATTATATTATTTTCATTAAACTATAATGATGTTTTGAATTGGTTCATACTATTGTACAAGAAGAAAGAAATCAAACTGAGTAATAATCCCAAACTAATAGTAATCCCATGCAGTTAAATAATTTACCTTCACATCATCTATTTTGCTCTATAATTTCTCATTATTAAAGTTCTTTTGAAAATAATATTTTAAGATTGCTAAAACCAATGTTTATTAGATAGCAATATAAGCAATTTAAAGAGCATCCTAATTTTGTCTTTTGAATAAATGTAACTATTCTTATTATATTTTTAAAAAATATTTAGGAAATTATTAACAAGATGATGGTAATAAGAGCTATAATAATACCTTTTTTTGTTATAGGGGTTTTCCTGTGACCTAGCCTATAATAATACTATTATTAATATATTTCTATTGTTGGTTTTTAATTACACTTTTCTTCTTCAATGATATTATTATGGATATATTTATATTGTTGGTAATTAAATATATTTTTCTTGTTTATATAATATTATAATTATAATGATTTTAATAATAACAATGACAATATTATTACCAATATATTTATATTGTTAGTTTTTTAAATATATTTTTCTTTCATGTTATGTCAAATGTTCATTAACCTCAAGCAATTATTAACAACCCAATAAGTGACTTTAAGAGACCATAACAACACTAGATATAGTAAACATGATTCCACCACCAGCTTAGATGTCATTATCTATGAATTGATATGGAATCCATGAAAGTAATCAGGGAAAACTTTAAGAAACCCCCCTTTGGACAAGGTGTAAAAACCTGGCGAAAGTTGTATAATTCTCGAGGAAATTTTTAATTTTACGGGCAAATTTTTGTGGTTTACGGAGAAAAAAAATAATCTCCATTGGCGAATTGTAATGTTTTTAAAACCCCAAAAATATTTGCATGGGCGAATTGTAATGTTTTTAAAACCAGAAAAATATTTGCATTGGCAATTTCAACCTATTTTCAAACCATTAAAAAAAAATATTGGCGATTTCAACCTATTTTCAAACCATAAAAATAAAAATATTGGTGATTTCAAGCTATTTTCAAACCATAAAAATAAAAATATTGGCGATTTCAAGATATTAACTTTAAGTCATTAAAACACGTGGCACGCAGTCATCATCTCTCTACCTGGAAGACTGCCCATTAGGGCATCTCGCAACCTAGCGACAAGCCCTTACGACTCTCTCTCTATCTCCAACTTGCAAGCTGAAAATGCTAAGCCTTCGTAACCTCGAGATCTAGCGACTGAGGGAAACTGAACTGCCACTCGCCAATTCTCGACCACAAAATGTTAAGTCCTCGTCACCGCAGCAACTTGGAGATAGTGGTAACTTTAACCCTTGTCGCGTACTCACCAACATAAAACTGTTTATCTCTTAACCGCTAGCAATTCACTCGCAAGCTCACGGCTTGATCAAGTCTTCAGACATTTAACTTCGCGAGCTAGCGATAACCATTAAACCTAAACACAAACTGTCTAGTCGCTAGCTCGTGACCTAAAAATGCTAACATTAAACAAACATGAGAGCTAGCGACAACTGTATAAAATGAGTTACTCGCTAACTCTCGCGGCTATAATGTATGACATCAGACCAACTCGAGACCTCGCGACCAAAGCAATTTCACTAACAATCTATATTGTTTTATTTGCTAAGCTCGGTAACATAAAACGCTAACACCCAAAAAGCCTGAGACCTCGCGATGTAAACCCAAACCAACTTGTTGCTAGCTCGCGGCTTGATCACGTCTTCAGACATTTTACCTCGCGAGCTGGTGATAACCATAAAACTTAACCACAAACTATCTGGTTGCTAGCTCACGGCTTGATCACATCTTCAGACATTTTACCTCGCGAGCTAGCGATAACCATAAGGCTTGGACGCTGACTCGTTCCTGAGGGACTAGTTTGAAGGTTTCTCTTGAGTCAAGGTTGATTAGACAAGCGAGGACGACGGTTTCAGAGGCATAAAAGGATTTGATAACTTCTGAGTTAGAGATGGGAGATCACAGATTTCTCTGAGAAATAAGAGCTCAAGTTGCTTGTTGTTAGGGATTTTGAAGCAAAATTTGTCCAATCAAGGAGGAATAAAATCAGAACAAAATCATTCACAATAGATGAGCCTTAGCAGGATACAGTGGATTAAGGATTTGATAGGCATGAAGATGACTTCTAGAGTCTACAGTCATGTTGGAAACCACCAAAATGATAATTTTTCACGTGAATGCAGAATGAGCATCACCAAATGAAGTGTGAAAATGTTATAAATACAATGGAGTGGTGACTTAATTGGTAGAAGAGAAAACCTTTTTCATTTTCTGAGAGTGGTTTTTTTCCTCAGAAAGGAAGATGATGTTTGAGCAGGATCGTGCATGGAGTTGCACTTGTTGTGTGCTTTGTGATATCGGATGGGTGTTTTTTTGTTTTCTGCTATGTGAGTTTGTTTATTCTTAGAGGGGTTGTGAAAGTGAGAAGGATTGCCAGAGGGGGTGTGAAACCCTTTTCTTATCAAGAAAGGCCATGCATGGCACATCCTCTGCTTCTACTCTGCCATAGGATGGCAGGGGGTTTGAAGAAGGACAGAGGAATGAAAGAAGGATTTGTTTGGGTGGGAGTGGCAGCCAGTCATCTTTGTGATGGCATGGAAGCTGCAACCCCTCCCCAACATATTACATTTACCCTAAAGCTCCTCTTTCCACTTTCCTTGATCGTGGGCATGAAGGCTCAAGCTCATCTTTCCATTTTCTCTGTTCTTGGGCATGAAGGCTTCCTCCTCTATTTGGAAATGATCTGTTGGATAGAACGTAACATCTCACATTCCATCCGATGACATCAGGGTGATAATGGCATGGCTCAAGCAGTTTTGCAAGTTGTATAGTCATTGGGGTTCCTTTTCTAGTTCCAGTAGTGATTCTTCATTCTAGACTCTAGGTGAAGGGAGCAAGTTGTATACTGTATAGTCATTTATATAGCAAATGAAAAGAATTTAGTGTTAAGCTTTGTGCAGGTTCTTGAAGGAGTTATATATAAATTATTAAATTTATTGTGTATGATTGTATCTCTTTCAAATGATTAGAATCATGAGATTTAACTTTTTTCATTTGTTGTATTGTTATGGTGTATGTAATTTTTCATTTAAATTTTTTGTTAGTCTGGAATCATAATACATATTAAGGATTCACCTCATTGTAATTGGTGGGCGGATTATAGACAGTCATAGAACACCTCCATATATATTACTCAAGAGTATTAAGAATGAAAGTATTACTATTAAACACCACAATAGATAGGAATACATTATACAACATAATTAGTAAAACTATTAAACACCACAATAGATAGGAGTACAACATATATTACATAAACATCCATAGCATATAAAATCATAAGACTCAAGAGTATTAAGAATGAAAGTATTACTATTAAACACCACAATAGATAGGGATACATTATACAACATAATTAGTAAAACATCAAGACAACAGACCGGTGCCTTATCCTAGGGCATAGACTCTAGAGTCACTTTAAACTTACAATTCAAGACAACCTAATAATAAACTTCAATAATGAATAATGCCATTACATACACAACCTAGATTCATATGTAAACTGAAAAACCCTTGACCATTCAATTCACAGTGAAAACATAAATTCAACACAAAGACAATTATGTGAAGATCTCAAACTGCAAATGATATTGATATTATATTCATAATGATATCAGAAAGTAAATTCACAATGCGATTCAAGTTTTCAACTATGCACTTATCAAATTCTTGAACAGTTGAGCTATTATAAATTTATAACTATATAAGAGTTTTCAAGTTCAACATCAATAAAAGTGGCCAACTGGCCATCCCTCTCTACCGATTGAAAATAAAAAGATTACTGTGAGTAATCTTGGGTAGCAACCTCAACCTGAGATTTCTTCTTTGGCTTTACTTTTAGCATGGCTTGCCACCTATCCACCTCTTTGTCTATTGGCCAACTGAATGCATTTACCTCTTCCAACTTTGCAATTGAATCTGTCCATCTAGCATCTGTAACTGCCCTGGACTCAACAATAAATTTTGCATGGTCAACCTCAACCTTGAACAGTGAATCAAGCAGACCGTTAAGGAAATCAACATCAACCTGTTCATTTACATGCTTGATTATTTCTTCTTGCTCCAGAATCAAATCAAATTTGCTGGTCCAATCAAAAACTGATTTCAACTGTCCATTACTACCATAAATTGAAGGCACCAATTTACTATAACCTTCCCCAAATGTCTGCAATTTTTCATTTATAAGCACATCCTTCCCTGTGAAAAATTCATAAGCTGCATTCATTACCTCCACCATGTCTTTGGTGTCACTGATCTTGGTAGGGAACTCGTCACTATACATCATTGCAGTATCTAGCTTATCCATTAATCTGCTTCTTCCTGACCAAACATTGAACAAAGGTCCAAGAAAAGCGACAGCCTCTGAGGATGTTTTACTTGCCTCTGTCAAAGAAACGTGCAAATCATGCACTACCATCAATTTTCCTTTCAATACATTAATCCTATGTTTCAAAATTCCTGACACAACAGAGATAGCCTTGACATTTTGTTCCTTTTCAAGCTTTTCAATTTTCCCTGTGTATTCCTCCATTTTTGTTGTCACATCAGCTGGTATTTCTTGTACTTGTTCTGTAATCTGTATTGGAGGGGGCTCATTTGCAATTTTTTCTTTCAAATCCACTAACTCTTCCTCCAGAGCGCCCTTCTTCATTAGTGTCTCTTCATATTTTTTATTCAATGTAATCAATTGGGTATATGTTTCTGTGTATCTTCTTGACAAATCCTCTATTTTTGATCAATTCATGAAAGAAACTTGAGTCAAAAAAGAGGCAATCTCTGTGTCAGTTGTGTTTTGCAAGTTCCAGATCATTCTGTCAGCTTTCTTTTCTACTTGGATATTTAGAAGGTGGGGCTTTTGAGTGGAAGGGGCCAAAGACCAAGCAACAAGTATCTTTGACTTGGATTAAATCCTGATCCTCTTATTACATCTCCAATTTCAAATTAAATTTTGAACATTGGGTCCTCTTGCTTCCTAATCTAATCAATAATAAAAGTAGACTGGATATCCCAGTCAAGCATCATAATCATACCAATACTCTTAATCAATTGTCTTGCATGTTCCACAAATATTTGCTCCCTATCAGGATCATATTGTTGCAGTGCCTCGATGATCTCCTGTTTCTTTGCTTCATTTGCTTCCTCTATGATCAGATTTTGTCTTAATTGTTTTTGTTTCAATCTTGACAAAAAACTTTTAAATTCATCTGACTTAATAAAGTCATCATCTTTCATGAATTCATTTGACAACATCACACGCTCATCAAAGCCTTGAGCAAGGGCTTCATTTGTTTCTCCCTGTTCTTCATTCTGCCCTGCTTCTCTGAGATGTGTCCTTATTTGATGAAAGTATTGTCCTTGTTCTGTAACAATTGCTCTAGCAGGGTCTCTCCTCACAATTGTACCGACCTCACTGGTTTTTGGTTTCTTTGCAGTTGGGGTAGATTGAACTTCATCCCCACTCTCTACATCATCAGCATGAGCAGACACACTAAGTGGCCTCTTACCATGTGAAGAATGTACATCTTGGGGGTCTTGCTGCTGAGCAGCCACTTCAGAATCTGGAATTGGAGGCATTTGTTCCATCAGAATTTCATATAAACTCAACATTTTGTTAATCCTCTCTAGGTACGAGCTATCAGGGCAAAAACCTGAGAAACTAGGGTCAGCAGCCTTCAATTATGCTTCAACTCTCATCAAATTTTTCCATTTTCTTCTCCTTTCTTGTACTTCATCTTTTCTCAGCAAATTTCTAACCACATCTTCATCATCCAATGGTTCATGGTCCTTTATTGCGGCCCAAGGTGTCATTTTTGGCATTGCAATTTCAATAAATTGTTCTGGATCACAGAATCTAGACACAGCATTAACCAACCTATATTGTTTAAGGAAATTGTTTACTTCATCAAAGCAACTCCTACCAATGGTAAAATCAGACGCAACCCAAAGCCTAGGAAGAAAAGAACCCTTCCTATGTTTATCAAGGTATTCTTTTTCAAATAGGGTCAATTGCCAGATAAACTCCATAAAAGCAATCCTAATTGGAACAAACTTTGGTAAAATATGGGGAGGCTGAGGACACCCATAGACTCTGATCACAGAAAAGTTATCAAAAAAATATAAGTCCCCCCAGTTATGTGAAATAGACCAGTTTGGAACAAACTGGTAAGGTCTCAAAACTCTCCTAACATCAATTGACAATCATTCCCTAATTCTTCCTAGCATTTCCATAATTGGCGAAACAATCCAATTTTCAAAGAAAAGGAAAGAAGAATGGGGAGAACTACTGTCCCAAACCTGGGTCCATCTTTGTATTGGCATTAAGACACCGAGTTCTTCTTTGAAAAGCTCCAATTCTTTAAGAACTCAACATTATAGAACAAGATTAAATGCATCAGCAATGAATAATGCTTGAATGTAGGGCTAGGTGCACCACTCTGAATTTCAACTAGTGCATTATGAATGTGTTCAACCACATAGCCCACATAATCATAATCTTTGTTAACATCTAGGTGTTGAATGTCCATGGCCATCATCAATAATTCAGCTGACACTGTTGAATCTCCATCAAAACCCAACACTCTGCATAATCCATAGATTGTACAATGCATATAATGGTGGAAAGCTGTGATGTCAAATGGTGGTTCGATACTCTCTGGAATTATAACCGGTGTCCTATCCACCCTAGGCATGTATCTGGGGATTTCATGCTTCTTGATAACACGTTTGTATTTGTCATAATCCTCTGCAATCTGCTCCAAATCTATATATGTACATGCAGAACCAGTAATCTGGAAAGCTTCAACAAAGCTAGCTCTGCTAGTTGAAACTAGGGCGGACTGGTTCTTTCTTCTGATTACCCTAGATACTGGGCAATAGTGTCTAGCCAACTCTTTGATCAAATCCACATCAACATACACATCTGGCACAATTAACTTTGCCATATTTAAATCCCAAGGGTTTGACATTGGGACACCCTTAACCCTATTATTCCAGAAATACTTAAACAGAGCATAACTAGTCATATTAGGCGTGGTAGGGTTTCTGCATTGGCTAAATAAATCTCTCCATGCCAAATGATTTGTATTCAAAGCAACAGAAGTCCCTGGCATCAAATCTACAAATTCCTCTTTGTATTTCTTAACCATCATTTCCTTAGTGGCACTGGCCTTGGAACCTCCAGGTTCTCCTGCTCCACTTGTCGTGGCCTTGGGCTTGGGCTTGGGCTTGGGCTTGGAACCTCTAGTAGCACTCGTCGCCTGGCTCATTTTAGCTGCAGGAGAAAAACTTAACCAATTTTTTGAAATTTTCTGAGTTCTCACACCCAACACTCTTAATTCTCCAACGTTGTTGCAGAGCTCAATTCACTGGATTAACTCGAAGATAGAATGCATTAATGCAATTATACAAAACCTCAGCTCGATCATGCAATTTATGGTATTTACTATTTGGGCACCGTCACTTCTCTCAAGTCTCAACTCTCAAGTCTCATTAATTGCCACACTTGCATGAACTAGCTAGTAGCTACAATCTGTGGCATTAATTCAAACTTCAAATTGAATTACTCGAGCAAAATTTGAATTCATGCCCTTATATTTGATTGGCAATTGGCATTCAAAACTTTTACAGAACCTGGCAAACAAGTCCACGTGTTAGCGAGTTAGCAACAATGCTGCCAAATCCTCTTAATCGCAAGCTCGCAACCCCTTTTACGAATCCTCAAAGAATCTCGCGAGTGAGCGACAGCCGTTGATCTAACAAAACAACTTATTTCATCGCAAGCTCGCAACTAGAAACTTAACTTGACTTAAACCCTTGCGATCCCACGATAAGAAGACACTTAACCGCCATCGCATGCTCGCAACACTTTTTGACTTAAGACTTACAAACCCGCAAGCATGCGATGACCACAAACAGACCAAAACTAAACAACTTCAAAACCTACGAGCAAGCGACTTAACCCCATCGCATGATTGCAAATTAAAATGACCTAACCACGAACACCTCACGACCTTGTGATAACATAAAATCACATCCAGTCGCAACCTCGCAACATAAAATGGTATTTGGGAATGGGCACCGTCATTAATGCAATTGTACAAATGTCAAAATCTTGGCTAGATCATGCAAGACATCACTTCTCTCAAGTCTCATTAATTGCCACACTTGCATGAACTAGCTACTGTGGCATTTGATTGCGATTGCCATTCAAAACTTTTACAGAACTCGACAAACAAGTCCACGTGTCAATCCCCATCTTTAATCACACACTCTCAACTGGTTATAACAATTAGGAAAGGAACCGATGAGTTAGGGACAATGCTACCAAATCCTCTTAATCACAATCTCACAACCCCTTTTACGAATCCTCAAAGAATCTCATGAGTGAGCGACAGCCATTGATCTTCATCAAGCCCTTCAGTCGCAACCTCGCAACATTATTTGTAATATTCTTTCTTTATCTGCGAGTTGGCGACCATTGCAAATCTAACAAAATAACTTATTTCATCGCAAGCTCGCAACTCGAAACTTAACTTGACTTAAACCCTTGCGATCCCGCGACAACAAGGCACTTAACTGCCATCGCATGCTCGCAACACTTTTTGACTTAAGACTTACAAACCAGCGAGCATGCGATGACCACAAAGTTAGACCAAAACTTACCTGTCGCTAGATCGCAACTTAAAATGCTAAACTACTTCAAAACATGCGAGCAAGCGATGAAACCAACTAAGCTGCGACACAAACTACATCGCATGATCACAAATTAAAATGACTTAACCACGAACACCTCGCAACCATGCGACAACATAAAATCACACCCAGTCGTAAACTCGCGACAAAAGCGATTTCATTAACAATCTCCACCTCGCTAACATAAAATGCTAACGCTCAAAAAACAAGAGACCTCGTGATTTAAACCCAAACCAATAGATCCAACACTCACTAACCCGCCACTTAAATTGTTAAACATGAAATTTATTTGCGAGTTAGAGATGAAACATTAAACATGTCTGACCAACCAATTTGACCACACTTGATGATGACATGGACAAATAAATAGATGACAACTCAGATTTTCAACGCACAACAACTTCGGTTTACTAGACAACTAAGACAAAAAAAAAACACAAAACCCTATTCGCCATGAACATCATTTTAAGCATTTACTGTAGAACAGTAAAAAGGTTCTAGCAGTAACGGTTATGCAATACGAATAATTTTATGGATCTTGTGACACAAATTGTTGCATTTCATGTTCAACATAATGTGGAACCAAATACCAATTTACTAATAATTCAATTGTTTAGTAATAATTCAAATTCACAATTTAAAATATGAAATAAGTATCCGTTCTACTTCTGATTCACAAATTGAAGGAATACAATATCAAAAAATCATCAATGACAACTATAGTATTGCAATTTTGCAAATTGAAATTGTAATATGACTCAAGAACTGTAGTATAATTATAAATACCTATAAATTGACTGCTAATTCACTTCAGTGACTCAGTCCGACTGTCCGAGGCTTCTATATCCCAAATGGACTCAAGATCCAAAAACTGACTAGTACTAACAGGTTCATCTTCATTCTAAGTCGGGTATTCAAAAATGTCTTCATCTTCATGCTGACTATGAGTCTGTGATCCATCATATTCATTTGTCTCAGCACTAGCACTAGCAATAACACCACCATCTTTTAAAGTGTTGCACACCCCTCGTCTTTCACGCATGGAATTCCAGATTGCCAATGCCCTATCATATGGAAAATCTCTAACATTATACTGGGTTACAAACAACCTCAAGCAAGTTTCCAAATTCTTGTCTAATTTGTTTCTGATCTTTTATTTCAAAAGCCCTAATGCACTGAAAACTCTCTCATCTTTCACCAACCCCAATATCATTGTTTGACATAAATCAACAAGTTTCAAATATTCTAGTATTGCAATACGTAATGCTTCACTTTCATCTATCCTTTTCCAAAGCCTTGTGATTGATCCAGGTTCAAATGGATTTTCCAAGTTAACCAACTGCTGTTTCATAACCAATGTAAATTGTTTGCATTGTTTTCTAAGATGATTTGAATTTAAAATTCCTTCTATTGGTTGTCCATTGCAATATGCATCTTTTGAAAATGTCAATATCAATTCCTCTAGTTTTTTATGATACATCTTTGCATCATTTGGATTATCTCCAATTGAATGCCAAAATTGAGGATACACACAACCCATGGCTTCAAGTATTTCTTCTTGAGGGAATCTTTCACGAATCTCAGTTGAAAGTTCATATGCAATAGACTTCAAATTATCACTAACAGATTTAACAATCCTGTCAAAATCTTCCTTTTTAACTGGTAGTGCTCTGCCTCGCTTGCTCGTCTTAGATTGGTGCATTGGTATTTGAAATCCTTTTACAAAGACACATAACTCATTTTTTGTATTGAAATGTAAAAATTTCTCAGAATGATTCAAATTTGTAATTATCTGCCACCTAAAAAAAATTGGGCTTTGCCCTGTAGATCTGAATATAGACCATCCAGGCTCAAGCATGTCATTTTATGTAGAGTCCTATACTCATTGATATACATAGTTATTTCTTGGGCTTTCTTAACAAGTTTGTTCATTGAATCCAGCATGGGGAGAAGACTAGCTAAAGTTAACAGAGTCTCTATATCACTTAACTTATGTAAGAGATCAGGAGCTTTGTCTACTGTGAGGCGTTGCTCATACATTAGTCCGATCAAGGATTGATATTCTGTTAGAACTCATTCCACTGGTCCATGCAAGGAGATCCATCTGGTCTCAACATCCCTGAGAAGCTTGTTTCCTCCTGTTACTCCCTCAGCAAAAATATGAAATTCTACAAAACGTTTAGGACTTCGGCAGAAGTATGAGTGGAGCTCGTGGACCAAATCTTCAACTTTTGACACTGTAGGGAAATTGCTTACAATTCTATATGCTAAATTCATTTGATGGGCCATGCAGTGAATGCCAACCATGTATGGTGCAATACTAGTTTGTAATCTTGGGCAAAGATCGGTCCTTTGACCTTGCATTACTGCAGCTCCATCAGCTCCAACACACACCAACTTCTTGGCAATTGTCAAGTCATCCATACCAGTAATTTCATTCAAAGCTTTCTTAACTTCCAAATATAAATTTTCTACTGTTAAATTTCCCCTCATTTTACGAACACAGAGCAGATGAGCTTGACGGACGTGTTCTTTTACGGTATACACATGCATACAAACCCAAGCAGTGTTATCTACCGTAGTAACTTCATCTATGGATAATGAAATGAAATTTGACTCTTTTAACTCTCTTGTAAATTTTGCTTTTCCACCTCAACGAGATAGTTTGTCATTTCCCATCCAACGTTTATTAACCAATGTGAAATAGGATAGTGAGGAACATTCAAAAAAGATAATAAATTACTAAATTCTGGGAAATCTTTCATAGGATGCCCTCTCGACATAATATGAAAAACAACACTCATCTGAACAGTCTTTGCCAGGTTTGCATCTTTCGCTGCATGTTCAAGCCCAACCTTGATTGTATTTCCAAATCTACTATTACTGATCAGTGTCGTTTTGTGGTTATGCTCTTCATATTCTGTGACATACTTAACATGAAGACATTCTTCCTTTGATTTCCATCTTACTACTCGTATTTCCTTTCCGTCTATGATCTGTTTTTCATAAACCTTACCAATATGCTTTTCTATGGTGTCAAGCTTTACCTGCATCTTCTTCTCTCTTTTAGTTTTCCAACTACAAATCTTACACCTGCATTCTGTTGGTTGTTCATCATTGTTTGGGACCGGTTCAATGAATGGGTACTTTGCTACCCAATCAATCTTAAAACTCCTTGTCATATCCCACTCTCGCCCCAGTTTTACTTTCCTTTTTCTTTTCTTCCTACCAACATCATCTTCAGTACTAGCATTTGCATCCGAGTGAATTATCTCATTGTGTGTATCCCTTACAACATCTTCTGCTGTGTCAGTATTGTCATCCTCATTTGATGCATTTAACTCAATGACAATCCCACCTTGTGGTGGTGGTGAGCTACTGTGAATGGCTTCTACTACTGTAGAAGTTGATGGACCAAAAACTTTGCCAATTCCAAAGAAAGACTTTATGGTAGTATCTTTAAGTTTAAGTTTTGGGCATTTTTATGGCCTCTCAATCCCTTCAATTTTACTGCCCTGAGGAGTCTTACCCTTGTCTGACATCCCAATCCCTTCACCACCCTGAGGAGTCTCAGTCTCACCCTTGTGTGACATCTCAATCCCTTCACCACCCTGAGGAGTCTCACCCATGTTTGACTGTGACATCTTGAGTCTTGACCTCTCACTATGAATTAAAAGTTAAAACTAATACTATCAAGTATGCAGAAATGATTACTCACCTTTATGCCTTCTCAATTCTCTGAATCAGGAATCAGGAATGCCTGGGCTTGTGTTGCAAGATTGTAACTCTGGCCCTCCACCCTACAATGTGAATGAACTTCAACTTTCCAACTCAATTTGCGGAATGCGAATCGAGACTTGAGAGCTCCCAATTTACTAATCGGACACAAACAAATTGTAAGAAAGAGTGTAAAAAAGAGTGTATCTATAACATTCCATGATTGTATTTTTGGCGAATTGCGTGGGCGTGCAATGAATATTTAATTTAAGTAGGGCGAAATGGTTCCTCGAACACTTATAATGTTTTAATTGATATTGGCAAATTTGGCCAACGAGTGCAATGAACATTTAATTTACCATTGGTGAATTAGGTCCTGGGTACGTGGTTGTTTTACTATTGCTGGCAAATAACGGAGGTGATCTACTACCCACGTCCGAGTGATTCTAGGTGAATATTATGGGCATGCACGTCGATGGTGTGTGGTCAATGGCGAAGCCAGATTCTACAGTGCACTATTAACCCCGAAATTTCGGACGATTTGACCATGATTTTGCCCCCGACTATTCGCGCGAAATTCACCACTAAAAAACTCTCTAAAAGGGAGTCACAACGTCATATCATGCTCATGGATGAGTGGTATGACATCGTCCCTAACACAACTACAATAGAAGACAATCATGACAACCGACACTATCATAATGATCATATCAATTACAACCATGAAGTGGGGCTAGCACATACGAACGTACCACCATATGATCATAAGCAAATATAAACCTCATATGCATAATGAGCACATGTAAATCACCAATCCTAAACCCCTCATCATTTTTAGTCTTGAATATATTGTTAGCCACATAACGCCATAGTGTCTCATCTATCAATATGAAATGTCTAGCACAAGATAAATCATCATAGGAGATAACCATGAACTACATGTCCTAAATAGTGCAATAATCATGAAGCTCAACATAGTCCTAATTTCAATATTCAAACTAGAGCTTTGAATCAACACGGTAATCATAATGAATCCACTATTGTCAAAGAGAATAACGATATTAAGAATAGAACATGAGACATCAAGGACATGAAAAAATCCAAAATTATTTATCACATCCTCTCATAAAGGATGAATCAAGGAGAGGCACTACATTGCCTTTGAACATTCAACTTCCTACGCATATATTTGTCACAACTAAGTTTGATATGTTTGGATTTTTTGGATTTGAAACAAAGGAAAACACATGATAGACTTGAATGCCATGCCTTCCTAACATGCTTTGCAACGTCTTGTAGTACTGTATTAGCTACCATGTCTACTAGAATCTGCAAAACATATAACAGAATTTGTGGAATCCACAATTTTTATAAATAAATCAACACTCTTCCATCCAAATATAGTTTTCATGTATGAATTTATTTTATTATCAATTCGAAGGATTGAGGTTTAATTAAACAAATTATAATAAAAACTAACTATATTAATAATAAACTTTGGATCACCCACAAGCCAAACAACTGATCTTATATTTAGTATGAAATAATATGACCCAACTTACCATTAGTTATGTAATTGTCATGATGTTTTGATCGAAATTTTTATTGAAGTATTTTGAAAAGAGAAAATGATATGTATATGATTGGACTTCTATCCATCTAGAAAAGAGATTTCGTATGTGTCTTGCCATCTATGTGACATCTAAATGGAGACGATGGGTTCAATTGAAAATTTTGAAGATTGTAACTTTGTATTAAAATTGATAAATAAAATTAAAATATTTAAATTATTGTTGTCAGCGTTAACTACTATAGAACTTATATCATTGGCTATATATTTATTGTCGTTATACTTCTATCACTGGTGTCATGATTAATTTTATTATTGCTATACTATTGTCATGGTTTTGATTTTATTGTTGATATACTATTGTCATGATTAATTTTATTGTTGTTATACTACTATCAATGCTATCATGATTAATTCTATTATTGTTTTTGATATTAAAAGTAGGAAAACAAGGGTGCTATCCCCAAATACAACAATCTAGTAGCAACACATTAATTGCAAACTATGAAGAACAAAAACAAAGACTAGCCAAAACGACACTTTCAAAACATAACAGGCGAAAAGAAGAATCTGCTAAGCCAACAACCCAAAACCCAGCTCAAGGAGGGAGAGAAGCACTCAGGCCTTGACAACGAGGGGTTTGGGGGAGGGGGGAAGACTTTCCCTTGCACTTGCGACAAAAAAAAGTCCAGGAAATACTATCATTAGGACCCATAAAGGAAGGATCGAACGGGGAGGTCCCTGCAACGATTCTATCCACAATGGTAGCAGACTACTATAGCAAAATAACATAAGGTTTCAACGATATAACAACACCAGAAATAGGTTTAGCAGGAGTAAAACGAGGCTGCAAAATAGGAGAACCAAGGGTGGGGGCCTCAGCAGAGGAGGCCAAAATAGTAGAAGTGAGAGGATCAATAGGAGCTTCAACAACAATGAGGGTGTAAAGCGGAAAAATCGAACCCTAGTTGTTCTCCCCTCCCCAACTCCAAGGAGAGAGAAGGGAGAGTCACTAGGGTTGATGGTTTTCACTTAGGAGAGACTTTACATTCAAAAGAGGGGTTGAAACCCACAAGATCCAATCCCACGCAATGCAAGATTGGATTCTAAATGAGTTTCAAGGGTTGTGACATCAAGGATACCCTCTTTTGTAAAGAATGTAGATAGAAAGATTGAACTAGGAATGCATGTAGAAGCAAGAAAGATTCACTTATACACAGAGATAGGGATATGGGATGAAGCTGCGGACCTGGAATTAATAGTAAAATGTCGAGACAGTGTTGTTCTGCAAATTTGAGCAAAAGTTGACGGGACAATGGCACCCGGCGTGCACACGGTCCTCCGAAAAATCCGCGAAACGAAGGGGGATCTGTTCGTCTCTACACAAGGATTCTAGATCTTCAATTACAGCTGCGTACCCGCAACCTACACACAGAAAAGAGAGGACGATTGGGGGGTTAGGGATGAGGGGTTTTCCTGTAGGTCAAACCCCGGTTTTGGAATTAACTAAGAAATGAGAGTGTTGTAAATGTTTGCGACTGGTTCAAACCCCTGCATTCTATTGGTTGTTCTTCATTGTTTGCGACTGGTTCAATGAATGGGTACTTTGCTACCCAATCAATCTTAAAACTCCTTGTCATCTCCCACTCTCACCCCAGTTTTACTTTCCTTTTTCTTTTCTTCCTACCAACATCATCTTCAGTACTAGCATTTGCATCTGAGTGAATTACCTCATTATGTGTATCCCTTACAACATCTTCTGTTGTGTCGGTATTGCCATCCTCATTTGATGCATTTAACTCAATGACAATCCCACCTTGTGGTGGTGGTGAGCTACTGTGAATGGCTTCTGCAACTACAGAAGTTGATGGACCAAAAATTTTGTCAATTCCAAAGAAAGACTTTATGGTAGTATCTTTAAGTTTAAGTTTTGGACATTTTGATGGCCTCTCAATCCCTTCAGTTTCACCACCCTGAGGAGTCTTACCCTTTTCTGACATCTCAATCCCTTCACCACCCTGAGGAGTCTCAGTCTCACCCTTGTGTGACATCTTAATCCCTTCACCACCCTGAGGAGTCTCACCCATGTCTGACTATGACATCTTGAGTCTTGACCTCTCACTATGAATTAAAAGTTAAAACTAATACTATCAAGTATGAAGAAATGATTACTCACCTTTATGCCTTCTCAATTCTCTAAATCAGGAATCGGGAATGCCTGGGCCTATGTTGCAGGATTGTAACTCTGGCCCTCTGCCCTACAATGTGAATGAACTTCGACTTTCCAACTCAATTTGTGGAATGTGAATCAAGACTCGAGAGCTCCCAATTTACTAATCAGACACGAACAAATTGTAAGAAAGAGTGTATTTATAGCAATCCATGATTGCATTTTTGGTGAATTGCGTGGGGCCCAGGCATCGCAATTGCCGATAAACATTTAATTTAATTGCATTTTTGGCGAATTGCGCGGGCGTACAATGAAAATTTAATTTAAGCGGGGTGAAATGGCCCAATGGGTCCTTGAATGCTTACAATGTTTTAATTGATATTGGCGAATTTGGCCGACGCATGCAATGAACATTTAATTTACCATTGGCGAATTAGGTCCTAGGTACGTGGTCGTTTTACTATTGCTGGCGAATAATGGAGGCGATCTAATACCCGTGTCTGAGTGATTTCAGGCAAATATTACGGGCATGCACATCGGCGATGTGTGGTCAATGGTGAAGCCAGATTCTATAGTGCACTGTTAACCCCAAAATTTCAGGCGATTTGACCACGATTTTGCCCTAGACAATTTGCATGAAATTCGCCAATTGGCGAAGAATCGCCACTAAAAAACTCTCTGAAAGTAATATTGAAATTCTTTGTAACAATATTTAATCAAGATGTGTGCAAGACTTTGAGATCAAAACTATGCAAGAAGTTGTATAGAAATTTCATGCAACATGTGGGAAATTAGGTGCTTTTTGAAATATGTGAGAAATTTCAAAGTTAATTGTTTCCTTATATTGTAGAAAAGCTGCAATGTAAAGTGAAGAATCCTAGGGAATTTATGAGGAGAATCTCAATTGTTGATTTATGTTTATTATAACATACTATAAATTATTATCACTATTAAATTCATTTTTAATTCTTCAATTTGTGCCCTCCAATACATTATTCAATTGATATGTTACTATTGGCGTAACCATTGCACCTCATTTTGGTGCAAGTGCTAGTTTAATTAATTTTTTATTGACCCTAATTATTATTAAAGATGAATCAAGTACATCATTGATTATTTTTATGAGGAATGAAAAAAGAGGGTTTTTAGTATTCACATGCACTTGTACATCATAATTTATGCAACAATGGATCTACTTATATAATTTTTTAACTCAATATTTAAAGAAGGTATCAATTAGAAGATATATTAAATATCATTTTGTTATCTAGAGGGTTTGGTAATCATGAGATCAAAAAAGAAACATAGGAAGCTCTTGACATCTAAAGAAATTGAAGCAAATAAAGAGGAGGCAAATGACAACGAGATAGAAGAATAATAGTTCAAGAATTGAAGAATATTGAGGCATCTAGTTTCATAACTATTGAAGAGAAGAACGTTTGAGAGATCATAAAATATTAATGTATTTTAATGTACATATAAAATTGCACTCTCTAACGTATTAGCTTACATATATAATGTTCTATCAGCATAACCCTTGCACCTCCTTTTGATACAAATGCTAGTAAATTTCTATGCAGAGGACATTGTTCGACACCATGTTGAGCTCCAGATAATTAACCTCATAGCTCATTCTGAGGCTAGACTTGCCCAAACAAAAGATAACCTCAATTCATTCACGTGAGGGTCATACAAAAGATAACCTCGCTTCCTGCTATAGAACTCTCTGCTCTCCAGAGAGTAGTCGAGGTCCATCTTTCGTCGTTGCTGAACAACTTCCTCTCCCATCTACACCTTTTCAAGTTTTCTGCAGTATGTGAAATGTGGTCGATGTAGGATGATAAAACCCTCGCTCTGTCTGTGTGGGAAATTTTGAGGATATATTTGTGATGCTCTGCAAAAAGGATTAGAAAATATGTTTGATGGCAACACACACAAGAGCACAAGAAACAAACGTTAGTGTTAGCAACAAAAGATTATCCTAAACAGGCATATCAAGAGAGATATTAAGCATGAAATAGAAAGCATATAAACATAGAATGAAATAGCTAATCAAGATGCTCATAGTTGCTCCTCCCTTGTTCCTCTCCTCTCCAAGTCCCAAATGAGTGTAGCTCTCAGCAGCTTTTTGCACTATGGATGCTTATGGAGGATTGAGATTTAATATTAAGCTTCAAATATGAAATGAAAAGCTAAATACTATGCTATTGATGCTAAAATGATTGATTTTACCAAAAAGACAAGATTTTAGTTATGCTATGCTAAATGCTCTCTAAAAATGTCTATAGCCTAAATGCATACAAGTTTTCAGGATCTGGATTATGAAGGAATGGGCTCTATTTATAGGAAAAATGGAGCAATGGATGGCTAGGATTGAAAGGTTTAATCAAGGGTCAAGCTTGAAAGTTGGGGATCCATGTGCACAATTGGCACCAATAAAATAGTGACAAGTGTCAACACAGGATTGGGTTGAGAGAAGAGGTTGGAGGCATTAAAGGCCTGAGAAGACCTCATGGCTATCTAGAAGGTAAGGGTCAAGCCTAAATTAAGATTACCCACTGGATTAAGAGTTAATCTAAGGATAAACCTTTGTGCAAATGTTTAAGAGATAATCATGGTCAAAGCATTAATGGCCTGATGAGACCCTTGGGTTGGGTAGAGGTTGAGTCAAAACAAATGTTTTAACCATGTGGGAAGGTTTGGGTTAACCATTAATGGTTTTTGAAGACTTTGTGGATTAAGTGGTTGAAGGTTGGAAGCTTTCAAAGGTTATCCAAGACTTTTAGGCTTTTAGTGGTTGAAGGTTGAAAGCCTTTAATGGTTATCAAAGACTTTTAGGCTTTGAGAAGTGACTCCATTTTGCTTAGGAATGTGACAATAATTAGGGGATGGATTAGGCTAATTAGGAAGGGGGTAGAAGAATCTAGAAGGGGATTAGATTTTGCAAGTGGATTTGGTGGGTGAGGGAAAATAGGATTTTATTAAAATAAAAATTCATTTATTTCAATAAATGTGTGCAAGTTGTATTTGGATAAATATTCAAATAAATATTAATTTATTTAAATGAGAAAAAGGAAGATAAAGCATTAAAATGCTTGAAGACTTTGAGGGGAACCATTAAAGGCTTGAAGACTTTAAGGAAAACCATTAAAGTCTTAAGAAGACTATAGAAGGAAGCCATCAAGTTTGAAGACTTTAAAGCCATCAAGTTTGAATACTTTAAGGGAAACCATTAAAGGTTTCAAGTGGGTGAGGATAAATAGGATTTTAAATAAATAATTTATTTAAAATAGTTGTGCAACTTGCTTTTGTAGGAAAATACAAGTGGGTGGAGGATAAAGGTGATTTAAATAAATTATTTATTTAAAATAATTGTGCAACTTGCTTTTGTAGGAAAATACAAGTGGGTGGAGGATAAAGGTGATTTAAATAAATGATTTATTTATTTAAATGTGAGAGGTGGGATTTTGGGGGATTTAAATAAATATTAATTTATTTAAATGTGAGAGAAGATTTAATTAAACAAATATGATTTATTTATTTAATTAATGGTATGAATTTGGTTAAGTGAATTAAATCAAATAAATTGAATAATTTATTTAATTAATAGGAGAAGAGGGTTAAGATGAATTAATTAAATATTAATTTAATTAATTATTAATTGATGGTTAAATAATCAAATAAATACTAAGTATTCATTTAATTAAGTGGACAGATTTATGTGACTACAATTTGTTTTTGCCACTTCTCTCGATCATTTCATCACTGATCCAGTGCTCCCACGGCATTTGGGCTTCTTCGAAGACGTCATTGAGTGTGTGATTAGAGGACAGGTTAAAGACCAGCTCCGTTGTTCGTGTGTGCCGCACGATGGACACTGTGGGGGTGTTTGCGACGCTCTGTCTGTGTGGGAAATTTTGAGGATATATTTGTTTTTGCCACTTCTCTCGTGCTTTTCATCGCTGATCCAGTGCTCCCACGACATTTGGGCTTCTTTGAAGATGTCATTGAGTGTGTGATTAGAGGACATGTTAAAGACCAGCTCCGTTGTTCGTGTGTGCCGCACGATGGACACTGTGGGGGTGTTTGCGACGCTCTGTCTGTGTGGGAAATTTTGAGGATATATTTGTTTTTGCCACTTCTCTTGTGCTTTTCATCGCTGATCCAGTGCTCCCATGACACTTGGGCTTCTTCGAAGACGTCATTGAGTGTGTGATTAGAGGACAGGTTAAAGACCAGCTCCGTTGTTCGTGTGTGCCGCGTGATGGACACTGTGGGGGTGTTTGCGACGCTCTGTCTGTGTGGGAAATTTTGAGGATATATTTGTTTTTGCCACTTCTCTTGTGCTTTTCATCGCTGATCCAGCGCTCCCACGACACTTGGGCTTCTTCGAAGACGTCATTGAGTGTGTGATTAGAGGACAGGTTAAAGACCAGCTCCGTTGTTCGTGTGTGCCGCGCGATGGACACTGTGGGGGTGTTTGCGACGCTCTATCTGTGTGGGAAATTTTGAGGATATATTTGTTTTTTCCACTTCTCTCATGCTTTTCATCGTTGATCCAGTGCTCCCACGACATTTGGGCTTCTTCGAAAACGTCATTGAGTGTGTGATTAGAGGACAGGTTAAAGACCAGCTCCATTGTTCGTGTGTGCCGCACGATGGACACTGTGGGGGTGTTTGCTCTCGCAACAAGGCTGCTCAAATACGCTTGCACAGAACGGTATATTTCATTGGAGGATTATATAGCATTTCTATTAGGAACATATTGAGATTAAAAAGGTTAAATAAATCTTTCAATATGCATTTCTCCACAAATAATAGAACATTCAAAAAGATTAGCGGTAAAATGAAATAATGATTCATAGATTACAGATTTTCTAAAGTATAAATATTTGATCTCATAAGCTTTATAAACTTAAAAATTTATTTTTACATGTAATTAGGAATTCGGGAATAGGCATCAAAAGCATACAATTAGGCAACCACAAAACATAACATGTTTATGAAATTGAATCCTAATACACTCAATGAAATAATGAAAGCAAAACTCTCAAACAAACATGAAAACCATTGCAAGGTGTTTCTTTCTTTCTCCTTCAAGTGGGACTTTTGTGGATCTCGCCTACAAAGCAAATGCAATTGAAAGCAAATTGGATGACAGTCTAAGGATACTAGAAACATGGTTGTTGAAAATGAGCAATGAGAGCTCAATTTATAGAAAAATTGGGATTGATTGGATGGCTAAAATTTAAAAGATTTTTGGTTAGATGGATGGATCTCCACAAAGAGTTGCTATTCGAAGAAGGATGAAGATAGAAGAAAGCAAATGGAAAAATATTATGAGAATAAATAATAAATTCTTTAATGACCTTATAAATACCAAGTTGAAAATATTAAGAAGAATTTAATAATTAAAAATTATTAAATATCTTCATTCGGAAAGATAAATAGAAGAATTAAAAATAAATAAAATATCCTCTTATAACAAAATAAATAAATAAGAGTTATTAATTATCTACTCGAAAAAAGCAGATTTTTTAAGATGTATGTCTCATTTTTTAATTTAAAAATTAAAATTAAAGAGATATTGCCAAAAAGATTGATTTTTGAAAATCAAGGAAAGATATTAGTTAGGATTTTATGACAAGATTTAATAATTAAAAATTATTAAATATCTCCATATAAGAGGATAAAAAGAAGAATAAAAAATTAATAAAAAAAAGGAAATATCCTCAACATAATTAGAGATCATTATTAAATAAGATTTATTAATTATCTACTAAAAAAAAAAAAAGATGAATTTGTTTATGGTGAAAATGGATAATGGAACAATAATATTGAAAGACTGAAATAGATTCAACCACGAAACCCTAGCCTAACAATAACAAAGATCCACCATAACATATGAAGATTACCTAAGACAATGAAAAATCAAATGAAATCACAAAGATTATACCATCACATGTCCAATAGGGTTTGGATCTCCATTCTTCCTATCTCCATTGATCTTGCTTGATATATTTGCTCTCAAATTTTATGTGTGCACAAGAGCTCAACAAAGAACGGAAATGTGGTTGCAAGTAGACTTGATCGCATATGAAAGTTCGAATGCTAGACGGCTTCCAAGATCAATTAGGGTTGATAATGAAGGAAGCATCTCTTTATATAAGAGACACTATAAGAAATGGAGGGATAAGATTGAGAAGCTGTAAAATATAAATGGTCGGCTAGGATTAGAGGGTAGGTAGAAGAAATAAGAAAATAATGAGAGGGTAGGTAGTGTAGGAATTAAGAGATGAATGACATGTGTCATGGGTGGAAAAGGTTAATGAATTAATTAAATAAATAAAGATTCATTTAATTAATAGAAGAAGTGGGATCAATTAAATAAATAAAATATTTATTTAATTTAGGAAAAGACAATTTAAATAAATAAATGTATTTATTTAAATGAGAAATAAGGCTAGAAGAGGATAAATGAATTAATTAAATAAATAAATATTTATTTAATTAATAGAAGAATTAGGCTAAAAATAATTAAATAAATAAAAATATTTATTTAATTAGACAAGACAATTTTAGGTGTCTACATTTTGCCCCTCTTTGAGACAATGCAACTTGTCGCGTTGTTTCAAAGAAAATAAGATGAACTGATACAAAGTTGCCCTAAGATGGGAATGATATGCCCCCACGAGAGATTGGATGAAAATGTCTGAAAAGATCACAGACAATCTCTCGATAAGAAAGAAAGGCTAAAATGGACTGACCAGATAGGATAGAGTGGCAAAGTCACAACATAAAGAAGACTTACACAGGAGACTAGGGCTAGGGTAGTCTATAAGATAGACCATGAGAGGAAAACATCCTCATTGTCATCTACACATCCAAGAGATCATAGTGTAGAGAGAGCAGAGAGCAGTCAGCAGCGATGGCTTTGGTGCATAGATTTGATCGAGTTCGTCGATTTCAGAGGCCAGTAGATGCAGGAGAGCCGATAAGTACCACAAAACCTCCTTGTACCTTGTTGCATTAAGTGTTTTCATAAATGCATGTAGATAGGTAATAAATGTGTTTTAGGTATGTCAAGTGGGGGGAAAAAATGTTAAGGCGCGTCTGCGTTGGTTTCATGTGCGTCTGGGTAGGCAAGGCACGTCTGTGTTTGTGTCAGGCGCATCTGCGTTGGTGCCAGGTGTGTCTGGGTATGCAAGACACGTTTGTGTTTGTGTCAAGAACGTCTATGAATTCAGCAACATCTATGTTCAATGCAAGCACGTCTATGTCTTGCAGGTGCATTTATGCAAGACAGGCGCATCTCGGTAGATTAGAGGCACGTCTGTGTGATTCAAGCGCGTCTATGCAGAGAAGACGTGTATGTGCAGTATGTAAGCGCATTTGTGTCATGAATGCACATTTATGTCTTCAAGGTCAAATTGGAAGTTCTGTGATAAACATACACTGTCGATTGGATAAGCTGCTGAGAGGATACACTCAAGAAGGTCCTCTAGGGAAGACTAGAATAGTAGATAGGGCTAGGATTGACAGTTTTGTGATAGAACATATGTTGCCAATCAGGAAACTACTCAAGCAAAGGCCCTAGGATAGATCAAGGTACTTTGTGATGAACAGGGAGTACCAAAAGGTAGTACTTTGTGATGAACAGGGAGTACTAAAAAGAGCAACACTTTGTGATGAACAAGGAATGCCAAAAAGTAGTACTTTGTGATGAACAAAGAGTACTAAAAAGAGAAGCACTTTGTGATGAACAGGGAATGCTACTAGGATAGAGAGCAACACTTTGTGATGAACAGGGAATGTTACTAGGATAGAAAGCAGTACTTTGTGATGAACAGGGAATGTTACTAGGATAGAAAGCAGTATTTTGTGATGAACAGAGAGTACCACTAGGATTGACACAGTTGATTTGCTTGACTGCAGGAGGATCTATCGATGTTGGAGTCATGGGAGAGATTCCCTTCGACTTAGAATTTACGACCAGAACTGACACTCGAGGAGAGAGCAGCAATTCAGGCTATGGGCTTGCAACATATTTTGTATGTGCCTGAGTTTCGGGCGAACGTGGGATTGCTGACTGTTTTAGCTGAGAGATGGAACTAAGAGACACGCACTTTTCATTTGTCGATGGGTTAGATGATAGTCACCTTGGAGGATGTATATAGGACATTGAGGATACTAATTGATGGGGAGTTAGTTTTGTACGATCGAGAGGGAGATAGAGATGCACTGAGACGAGTGTTTCAGGATCCAGGACTAGAGATGAGGGCTAGACATGTGGCATGGGATACTATGACACAGACTGGATTAGTGCTACCGGCAGTACTGGCAGGAGTTATCAGTGGGTTCCTCTGTCTAGACAGGGCGACATAAGGGTTGGCAGTGGGATGGGGGAGGACTTTGGAGACATTGGTGACGGAGCACACCAAGTTTGTATGGGGGTTGTGTCTGCTGGCACGCCTATATTATGTGCTACATCAGTTTGTATATCATGGGTCAGCAGGATTGGGATGTGGGGTGACACTGTTGCAGGTATGGGCATATGAGTATCTATCGGTTACACGATCGATCCACTTCAGAGGCAGAGGACATGCACATAGCTATGTACATTTATATGATATGATTATGTCTTAGTCACAGATTGGGAGACTGGAGTATTGGCGCAAGGTTATTGATGAGATAGACAGTGTGGTATGGAGGTCGTACCGGGACTGTGAGGAGTGGGACGAGGATGCAGTGGAGCTGCCATATGTATTTCGGAGCAGGTATCTGATAGGGAGGACACCATATGTTATTGAGAGGCAGTTTGTAGATAGGGTGGGAAAGTAGTTTGGCAGGATACAACGAATGCCTCAGGGTTCAAAGATGTATGCACAGACGGTGAGAGATTAGGTGCATTTGGGTCCATTACTTTCGTATGATCAGGTTGTAACACAGCTAGTAGAGATGATTCCCTTGCCTTGGGATATGTGGAAAGATATAGAGGATGCAGGGATGGATGCAGAGTACACTGCATATTGGGCAGAGCATCCGTTTCCACAGCTAATGGATCTAGGGGAGCCGATAGATGGAGAGGGTGGAGGTGATGGGGATGATAGTGGAGATGGTGGAGGTAGAGGTCGACAATGGAGGTGAGGTGTAGTGGCAGAGAGGAGAGTGGCTCAGAGGAGAGAGCGGCTCATGTAGTGAGGGGCAGAGGTGGATTGCCATTACAGGTGACAACAACACAGGTTCCAAGACAGGTGCAAGGATGGGGATAGGGAGTGGAGCAGCTATGGGAGTAGCTACAAGGACAGAGACAAGAGCAGCCATAGGGATAGGGTGAGGGGTGAGAGGAGGAGGATGAGATACTATCCTTGAGGGAGATCTGCCAGGGACACACAAATGAGATCCAGGATCTGGAGAGGGAGACAGCTAAGGGACACTGAGCGGGAGAGGGATCAGGCTATCCAGCGCTATATAGAGGCTGAGACAGTATTGAGGGCAGGGAGGCAAGCAGCACAGGACACAAGGGCTGGATGCACCTATATTATGCGGGCAAGGGAGGAGATAGCCTACTGGCGAGACCTGTACTATGGAGTGGTGCCACTAGATCAGCAAGCTAGAAGCTTCTGAAGACCATCATGAACTACGATGACCACATGAGGGAGAGACAGGAGACAAGCATCTAGCGGTGGGGTCATGGGTCCTCCACCACCACCAAATAGAGGGGATAGGAGAGATGATCCTTGGGTGGGTCCTTCCAAGGCTCAGACTCTGTCGAGGTTGGGTGACTTCGAGGGAGGGAGTTCATCATAGCCTTAGAGGGCTCCCTATGTATCAATTTTGTACCATTTTGTATGATGACATCTTCGGGTGATTGTAGCCATATGATTTTGACATCATTGTATCATTACACTTATGATTATATATATGAGATGATTCATCCTTGCACCAGCTATATGCATGTGTACCTATGTGATGTATATTTGTATATGATGCTTATGATATGGATGCAAATGATGAAAATGCGTTATATTTTTGCTCTTTTATGTTTTATATAACATGCATGATGCAAATGTGAATGTATGAAATACAAATGAATATGATAATGCAAATAACTATTTACATGATGAGAATGTAAAATGTGCTAACATGTGTTGTGTGTAGGATATGGTGCAATTGTGATATCTATATGTATGTATGAAATGCTAACATGTCGTAGTGTAGGTGCAAACTACATGAAATGCAAATGTTTTTGGTGTGTCATTATACTGAGTCATGTGATAACGGGCTACACAGACTCAAGAAGGATTATGGAGGTCCACTGTGTCATTTTTGAAGGGACGTCCGTTATCAGTGATGATGGAAATAGGAATACCATATCGATAAATGATGTAGTTGAGGATGAATGTAGCAATTTGTTTTCCAATGACTTGTGTAAGAGGCACGGCTTCAATCCATTTTGTGAAATACCCTGTGGCAGTGATGATGAATTTGTGGCCATTGGAAGAAGGAGGGTGAATCTTGCCTATGAGATCAAGTCCCCACTGGAAAAAGGGCCAAGGAGTCGCAATTGGTTGAAGTCTCCATGAATTTGACATTCCTTGCATTTCTTGACAAACTGATATGAGCCTTTTTTCCATATTGGGCCAGTAATATCCAGCCTTGATGAGTTTCTTGGCTAAGGTAGGACCACTAGAATGTCGACCACATATCCCTTCATGAACTTTGCATAACGTAATCTGAGTTTCGTCCCTTTATAAACATCAAATAAGAGTGCCATCTAGACCTCGACAATATAAGATATTGACTAAAATGACTTATCAGGAAGATTGGTGAATGAAAGTGTGACCTTGATTGTTGGATAAGTCAGGAGGAAGGATATTATTACGAAGGTATGTGAAAATGGAACCATATAACTAGGAATCAGGACCAACGACACCTATCATCTCAGAAGTAGTGATCTCATACGAGGGAACCAAAAGGTTATCCACCAAGAACTCATTACAGGTTTCATTCTGTGGTAGATCTATCAGTGAAGCAATAGTAGCCATGGCATCTGTGGCTCGATTCTGCTCTCTTGGTATCTGCTCAAAGGTTAAATTCATGAAATGTAGTTTCAGGTCATCCACCATTTTTTTGTAAGGCATTAGTTTTTCATCCTTTGTTTGGTAGTCATCAGTTGCTTGACAAATTACAAGTTGAGAGTACCCAAAAACATGAAGTTCTTGGATCATCCACTGAACTGCAATCTGTAATCCAGTTGTTAATGCCTCGTATTCTGCTATGTTATTAGTGCAAGGAAATGATAATCAAAATGATTTTGGTATGGAATCTCCTTGAGGTGTGATGAAAAAGATGTCAGCACCTGCACCATGTTGTGTGTATGAGCCATCAAAGTACAGTTGTCAAGCCTTCATGTGTGATACCATCAAGATGGATTCATTTGGAAATTCTGAAGTTAGAGGAGCATCATCTATCATGGGATCATCTGCTAACTAATCTACGATAGCTTGTCCTTTTATTGCTTTTCTGTCTATATATTTAATGTCAAATTCACTCAAGAGCATCACCCATTTGGCTAGTCGACCAGTAAGCGTCGCTTTATTGAGAAGGTATTTCAATGGATCGATCCTTGCGACAAGCTTAGTTTTATAAGTTAGCATGTAGTGTCATAATTTTTGTGAAGCAAAGACCACAACGAGACACGCACGCTCAATTGGTGTGTAGTTTAGCTCATAGCCTACCAAAGTACAACTGATGTAGTAGACTTCCTTTTCTTTACCCTTAGCATCTTGTTGTGCTAAGAGTGCCCCCAGTGCTGTTGATTTAGCCGATATGTAGAGTAACAAGGGTTATTCTAAAACTGGTGGTATCAAGACTGGTGGATTCAGAAGATAATTTTTGAGTATCTGAAAAGCCTGTTGACAGTTATCATCCCATTTGAATTTGATGTTTTTGTGTAGCAAGTGTTGAAAAGGATGACATTTATCTGCAAGTTGTGCTATGAATCTTTGTATGGACTAGAGTCTTCCTTGTAAAGATCGAAGTTGACTGATATTTCTTAGTGGTGGCATCTCTAGGATCACCTTGACTTTTGTTGGATCAGCTTCAATTCCTCTTTTTGAGACAATGAATCCTGGGAGCTTCCTGGAGGTTACTCCAAAGACACATTTCTTGGGGTTTAATCTTACTTTGTATTTTTCCAACTAATCAAAAATTACTGAAACTATGTCCAAATGTGTAGCTCTGTCTATTGATTTTCCCAAGAGGTCGTCAACATAGTCTTCTACAGTTACCTGCATGAGATCATGAAATATGGTAGTCATGGCTCTTTGATATGTAGCGCCTGCATTCTTTAGCCTGAAGGGCATGACATTCCAACAGAAAGTTCCCCAGGGACAAGTAAATGTTGTTTTGTGTTGATCCTCGGATGCGATTTTTATTTGATTATAGCTAGAGAATCCATCCATCAAAGATAACATCGCATGACCTACTGTGAGATCTACGATCAGGTCAATATTTGGCAATGGAAAATCATCCTTGGGACAAGCTTTGTTGATGTCTCTGAAATCTGTGCATATTCTGATGCTACGATATGGCTTACTGATTGGTACTAAGTTGGAGATCCATTCAGGATAATCAATTCGGCGTATGAATCCAACATCCAATAATTTTTCAAGCTCCGCTTTGACTAATAATGCCACTTGTGGATGCATCTTTCTTAATTTTTGTTTCACTGGTTTTGCCCCCGATTTAACTGTCAAATGATGCATTACTAAATCTGGATCCAATCCAGGCATATCAATGTATGACCATGCAAAATTGATTTATCACTCTATGAAGAAACTTATGAACTTTGGTCTTTTTGTCTCTGTCAGAGATTGTGCTAGAAATATGTTATGTGGAATTTCTTATGTACCAATGTTTGTTTTGATAGTCTCCTCTACTAACATAGATGATTTTTCTTCATATGATGTCAGGAGAATGTCGAGCCTTCCATCTTTGGGTGCCTCAAAGAGGTTTTCACCCTCAGATACGTCCTTTCTTTTTACTTTTTTGGGATCAGACAGTGCCACAATGTGGTTTTCACCATAAGACCTGTGATTTGTTTTTATTTTTACATTTTTTCGACTGGAAGGCCCAACACCCTCACCAAAATATGCCACACTGTTGAGTTTTATGGTGTATCCTACCTTATGATCCCCAAGTGGAAGATCATCTCATATGCCTAGATAGTCAATAAAGGCGTCATCATTTTGGAATGTGTCAAACTGTATAGGTCCTTCATGGTCCCATTCAATAAGTTGGTAGTGAACAAGGGGAAGGCCTTCAATGTTTTCAAAGTCAGCGGAACTAAGGGTGAAGATGCAGTTATATTCAGGTATGTCGAGGTATTTGTCGAGGTCATCATTGGAACTCTCCTCATCTATCTCGATCGTGAACGAGTCCAAATTATCATCACTAGTAGCGCATTCCAAGATGGGTGCCCTCATTCTTCATGATTTCGACCTAGAACCTAGAGGCAAAGACTGTGTGGGATCCTCAGGGGTTGTTTCTTGACCAACTTTGAATTTTCTATAAAATTCCTCTTCTTCTGTGGGTTCACGTGGTTCTCTGAATGTCTCAGTGAGTTCATAGTCACTAGCGAATTTTTCCGAACCCCATTCCCATTCATTGGAGTCGATGAAATAGCGGTTCTCTTGTTGATATTTGGAAGCCTTGATTTGTAATGCTTCTCCTATTTTTCGAGTATTTTCTCTGGAAGACATGAAACCAAGCCCTTTCGAGCGCTCCTTTTTAAATGTCAATTCTAGTTGCAAAGGTTGAATGATACCTTCCTTTCTTAAACTGAGAGGACTTTTACCATCATACCCAAACTTTTGTAAGATCTTGAACCCTTTGCCATATTTTTCACATGGTATGCTAATGTGATCTTGTGTACCATCTTCAGGGTCTTTTTAAAGCATTTTGTATAAGTCTTCTTCTTCCATTTCGCCCCACTTTTGGAAGATATTAGGATCCCATTTGAGTGTAATGATAGATACCTGTTTAGAAGGATGTGGTCTTCCATATTCTTTTGGTGAACTCATAAATTTCTGTAAGCACATGGTTTGATTCAAAGTGTATTCACCCATGCCTTTGTCCTGATATTTCCCTTTAAGCTCACCTTTTTTTGATGTTGAAGGTTTCAATGATTTAGGGTCAATGTAAGCCAGAGAAGAGATAGCTTCTCTATTATTTGGAATGATTGTCTCAGCTTTTGGTCTCAAGTTATTATAGTATATAAATGGATTAGGATCACCATTAATTGTTACTTCAACTCCATTGTGAGGAAACTTAATGTATTGGTGGTATGTAGATGGGACTGCCCTCATCTCATGAATCCAAGGACGTCCCAGCAATATGTTGTATGTGAGATCCAAGTCTAGGACTTGACAAACCACATCTTTTGTAACTGGCCCAACTCTGAGAGGCAAGGTGACTGCGCCTTTCGATGAACACTCTTCATCATCATATACCTTGATGGTAATTTTGTTTGTAGCATTCACATCTCTGTCTAAATATCCCAATTGTATTATTGTGTTCAAATTACATATATTGAGACCAGCTCCTCCATCTATCAAGACTCGTTTTATTCAATGTTTGTGTAGGAAGGCTTCAATGTGTAAAGGTGCATTATGTGGTTGGCTCACAGAGGCATCATCAGCTTCTATGAATGTAAGGGAGTGTGGAATGGAAAGGTATCCCACCATAGATTGAAACTAGTCCACATTCAGATCAGTGGGGATAGAATTATCTCTCAAAGTTTTGTCAAGAATGGCTTTATGTGCAGAGGATATGCATAAGAGCTCAAGGATTAAGATAAGTGCGGGTGTCTTCCCTAACTATTCTACAAGGTCATACTCAGGTTTAGTTGATGAGGAAGTGATGTTTTTAGCTAGAGCACCTTGCAAAGTGAATTTACCTCGATGAGTTGTGACATTACATTCAGAGGTAGGTTTGGAAGAAGATCCAATGCCTTTTAGGACAACCTTGGGTCTTTGGGTAGAATTTTCAGGGATTTTGTCCTTGATGATAATGGTAGAGACATAATTGTCCATCGAAATGTGATTGATAGTTGAATCATAGTTATAGGATGCTCTAGTATAGTTGGTATGCTCATCTGTGGCTTTGGCTTTTTCCTTGTCATGTTTTGGGAATGGTTCTTTAAACATTTCATGTTCTTCATTGGATGAATGTCCTTCGATCTTAATGTCACCTCTATCAATAAGATCTCGTATGATGTTCTTCAGTCAATG
This sequence comes from Cryptomeria japonica, assembly GCF_030272615.1. NCBI lineage: Eukaryota > Viridiplantae > Streptophyta > Pinopsida > Cupressales > Cupressaceae > Cryptomeria > Cryptomeria japonica. Next base: position 695,975,937 of record NC_081414.1, read on the forward strand.
ACAATTTCCTATTTTATGACCCTTGCTTTTGTGATATTCACAGTATTCATCGTCATTCCACCAATTTGGTTTGACCTTTGGCTCATATGGTGGCAAATCTGGAATTGTTATTATTTTGTTTGCCACTACCTTCTTGAAAGCTGACTCAAGTGGTTCTCCCAATGGGGTGTACTTCCTTCGTGATTTGGAAGTTGTTTGAGTATTCACTTGATTGTTTGTAGAGCTTGATCCCAAAAAATGATTTTGGGTCGTACTGTATTGGAATCAACAACACCATCATTGATTGTGTTCTTGTTTTTATTCCAAAATCTTGGCTTGTCTTTTCCTTTAAAGTCTTCTTTGTTTTCTTTGAATATTTTGACGATGCCTTGCTCAATTAGGACCTTCTCTGTTGCCAAGCCTTTCTCAATGACATCTTTGAAGGTGGACAAACAAGCTTTTCTCAAGTCATAACCAATGTCTTTTTTAACATTCTAGGTGAACATTTCTACCATTTTTTTTTGTGGAATTTCACAAGAGCATCTGCTAGCTAGATTCCTCCACTTTGTAAAAATGATAAAAAAAGACTCTCCATCCTTTTGCTTGGTGTTGCACAAAGAAGTGACTGATATGTCTATCTCTATGTCATATGAGAAACGTTGGATAAATGCCTCTGCTAAGTCACCCCATGACTTAATTCCAGGTGGGAGTTGGGAGAACCATTCCATAGCTTGATCACCTAAGCTTTGTGAGAATAATCTCATCAAATATGTCTCTTCTACTGCTACCTCAATGTAAGCTATGAAAAATTCTCTTATATGTACCTTAGGATCCCCTTTTCCTCTGTACTTATCAAACTTAGGTGTCACAAAGTGTGTAGGAAATGGAGGCATTGGAAAGTTTTTGTCAAATGGATAGGGACATATGTCTCTCATTGTGTAAGTTGGCTTCAATGTGTTTATGTCCTCCATTTTATTTTGTAAGTCCTTAATTTTCTGTTCCAAATTATTCTTAGATGGAGATCGACTTCTTGGACCATACCCCATGCCTGAAGGACCAGGTGGAGGAGGAGCATGTTGCATATATGGATGATACTGATCATACACATGTTCATATGGAGGAGGTCTATAATGATGTTGCATATAAGGACCATTTGGTATAGAGTCATGATGAGGATTGGAATATTTGTTTTGTCCATGTATACCATACTCTACAGGCATGTCATGAGTTTGTTCTAGTGTGTTGCCCCCAAATTTGATAGGGGGTTTCCTTGTGTCCAAATTTTGATCATGCCTTTGGATATCCAATTGCTTTGGTGGTTGGTCCTTAGCACTGGTATGTGATTGAGTATATTTTTCTGCATAAGGCATTGATGGTGATTCAGGCACCATATGTGGTCCTCTATTGCCTCCACTACTAGGCCTCCTTTGATCCATGTTGAGGTGAGGTTATTGCAAAGGTCGATGTTCCATTATTTGAGACATCATGAGGGATCTTGGCTCCACTTTGTGCCATCACTTGTAAGAAATAGTGTCTATCTCACCTCATTGTTTCCTCAACCAATCTATTAAAACGAGGATCCATGATGGAGTCATCCACTTCTGTTGAATGTATGGAAAAGTTGTCCATATTGTCATTGTGTGTATCATTGTTGTTTGTAGTGTCAATGTTCTCAACATTTGGAATGTTTCTATAGGCATCCATGTCAGGTAATGTGGTATGATCAGAATTGAAAAAGACATCATTGTCATACTCATAAGCACTCATGTCTGCGGACTCTTGAGCCTCTTTAGTTTCTCTCCTAGATTTTTGGGAACAGATTTCAACCATGAACTAGGTATTGACCAAGATGTGGGAGACTAGATGAAAATGGAAAAGAGTATGGAAGACCAAGAGTTGGATGGAATGTAAATGAATCTGAGGTTTACTTGCAATGTCCAAAGTGTAAGACCAAGTATGTATGTAGTAGAGTAGGTGTGGCTTCCAAAGAGATGATAGATTCTCTTGATGAGGTAAGTTGACCTTGACTCTAAGTAAGATCAAATGAGACCCAAAGGTGATATACCTTGATGAGGGACCACTTAGCAAAATGTTGTTGTATGTAGTGTGTTGACAAAGTAAGATGAGGACAAGCAAGTGACCTTTTGACTCAAGTTTAGACAAATGTGAAGGTAATGCAAGATGTAAAGCAATGATGGACTTTTGTGAGACCCAGAAATAAGTTGAATGCTAGATGAAAACCTGAAGAGATAACCTAGGAAGCTCAATAAGTCTGAAATTGACTGCTCTTGTTTGATGGACTATAAATTTTTTCAATTCTGAACACAAACGTGCCTGTATACTTCACAGACACGGTTAAATGACACGGACGTGTTTCTGTCAGACACAGACTTGTTTCTGAGATTTTGTGAATGCAATGTTTCTTAAGAGAACACAGACACGTTTCTACCCTTCACAGACACGTCTAAATGACACAGACGCGATTCTATCAGACATAGACATGTTTCTGAGATTGTGTGAATGCAATGTTGCTTAAGAGAATACAGACGCATTTCTGCCCTTCACAGATGTGGCTAAATGACACAGACACGATTCTATTAGACACAAACGCGTTTCCAGAAATTCAGTGCAATTTTTCCAATTTGTGAAGTTGTTGTTGTGACCAAATTTGAATTTCTGATTGTTTTTCGTGACAAGAGGACACAATGTTGATGAAGACTCAATGTTTGTAAGTGTTCAGACTCAAAAATGACTCAAAGAAAAGTGTGTTGTTTGATGTAAAAATGTTTTGCATACACTTGAAGACACAAAAGACACAATGTTGTGATGTTTGTTCTTGAATGTTTGACTGTTCAAAAGAAGACAAGCACAATTCTTATGGTTGGTCAGGACAATAATTGTTGATCCCACATGGGGTTTCCCCCGAGGCTACGTTATTCAGAGAGGATACTTAGATGCTTGACCCCACTGGCTCCACCCTCGGCACTCACTTCTCCGAGGCAGCCAAGCACTAGTACCCATGAAAACTCCCAGTGGTGAACTTTGTATCTCTACTAAGAACCGTATGTGTGTGGGCTGCTCCAGAGGTTCGACCTCCTACCCCAACAACTAGAAGGATTTTGGCTTTCTAAAACAAAAAGGTGCTAGTAAGGGAATATGCTCGTGTGGCCATACATGCGGCACTTTCAGCTTTGTAAATACAGAAGGCTCCTAGCCAGTAGGGGTTAGGCCCTACAACTGATCAAATAAATTTGATCAAACAGGTTTATGGGGAGACATAGTGTTGGTATGAACTAATTAGCACACGTTACCCATGGCTTTCACCATAGATACAGTTGTTTATAGTGGTTCAGAAGAGGTGGGTTTTCCTCACTACCACTTGGGTTGTTCTCTCCTCACTAGTAGTCCTAATGACCACATGAGGAGACTAGCCCTCTAGAGATTAAACAAAAAGAGCCTATTGCTCAAGATACAAAAGACATTGGGTCAATTTTAGTGCACCAATTGAAGTGTTTGGTAATCTATGAAAACAAGGCACAAAATAAAGATCAAAAAACCTTGCCAAAGTTCTGCAACAAATATTTGTTGGTAGTTTTGCAATAATAGCCCTCCTCCAAGCACACAAGTTAGGTAAATTTTAGATCCAAAAGACTTTGTGAAATAGGGGCCTTCAACAGTGCGTTTTTTGACTAATTCAAAGATCTGATTTTCCATGAGTTCTTTTCCTCATATAATAAATTAATAAATATGATTTATTAATTTATTGCTCATATTTATGAATTAGTTTATTTATTTAGTTAATGGACAAAGGGGACAAATAAATAAATTATTTTATTTATTTATTTAAGACTTAGAAGAATTGTTAGTAGAAAAAGGCTTAATTAATTAATTAAACTTAAAAGACCAAATTAGTCAAACTAACATCTGAAAACCTTAATTTCATCAAATTAAGTCAAATTAGGTCAAATTGGGTCAAATTGGACAAAAATGGGAAGAATTGAGAAAATTAGGTCAGTAAAGACTATGTGCATGATATGTTAAAAATAGGAGACCCGGGTGTTAACCATTTTTTAGTGTCTACATTTTGTCCCTGTTTGAGACTATGTGATTTTGAGCGTTGTTTCAAATAAAATTGAAAAAGAGTCATGCCCCAGCAAACCGAGGGATGGAGGTAGGATGCCCCCTCAAGAGATTGTTTATGTATGAATGAAATGAAAGATCTCTCAAAAGAAGAGAAAAATGTTAGATGAAAGAGAAGATTGTGGAAAGAGAAAATTAGTTAGTAAGAAGTGAAGAATGTTAAATGATTGTAGAAAAAGAGTTGATTGATATCAAATGAAGAAATTACTTATTGATCAAATAGAATAGATAGCATGATAATGATTTATTTGATGAATAGATAGAAGGATTGATAGGATAGAAGAAATGTTAGCCAGAAGAAATGCAAATGAGAAGCAGAGAATGATTAGTGTGATAAAATATTTCTTTCAAAAATGCTAATAGTAGGTGAGAACCTTTATTTGAAATGACAAAATGGATGTGGCACACCATGGAAATGGAGGCCAAGGTGATAAGGCAATCCACTTGTGTAAAATAGACACACTGTAGACAAGGAATGGTTCAACCATCATAAGACATTACATGTGTCAAAAGTTGAGGTATGTGCACCAGTCACAATGTGAATGTGCCAACATAGACACCCAAGACATGCTCGCCCCATAATTTTATGAAACACTCCACAAAAAAAAAACAAGAAAGACCATGAGCCATCCTAGCCACTCTAAATCACTCAATGACATCATCGAGTAGCATACGAACATGGTCAAAGATAAATCAATAAAAGCTAAGACTCACAAATCCAAACAAGTCAAACAACCATTATGATCTTCTTTGTCAAATTTGATAATGCTTTGGTGATACGACAATCATGTTGTCTAGTTTCAAAGAATGCAGTACCCCAACTAAGACAGGACATAGTATGGTTTTGAATATACCACACCCTATATAAGACCATGATAATATTGACAAGGACCAATGATATTGATGTTGATTGATTGATAAGACAAGTTGACCAATTTGAATGCTTGGTTGATTAAAAAGTTTATCTGTTGATGTGTGATTTGTTAAGCGCAATGTTTTATGTGTTTTATGTCTGATGTATACTCAAATGTTTGTCTATGTACAAAAGAGCCAATTTTATTAACAAAATAAAAATGATTGTTTTTAGATTTTGATGTTTTCCAATTTTTAGGGTTTTTGAAATTATTATTTTTTGTGTGTTTTTCAGGACATTTTATGAATGTTTTGGGATTATTTTAGTTGTTTTACGAATGTTTTTAAATTATTTTAGGATGTTTTATGAATGTTTTTGTATTATTTTTTTAGGATCATATTCGATTTTGTATGGATTTTTTCAGGAATTGTTTGATTTTTATGATTTGCCCCTAGTATCTAGCAAGGCAAGGAATATGCCAAATGGATAAACAAGCTTGCTAAAATGTTGGTGGATAGAGAGAAAATAAAGGCTATTTATTATGGAGACAAAGCGGATTCAATTTCCAAGGGCTACTGCGTGATGGGATAAGAAACTGCATATGACAATATAAAGCAATGGGATGGAATGAGGGACATGTGAAGGGGGTTTGTGATAATGTTTTTCATTTTACGTCCTTATATCGGATCGAGATCAAGGGACAAAAAAGAGTGTATGGACAGTGATAGGATCTGGATAGGATAAGCAAGATCAAAAATTGATAAGGGATATGGACTGAAGGTTGTGATAGGCCAAGGGATAGTAGCAAAAGGTTTCAATAAACCAAGGAATATGGATGAAAGGTTGTAATAAGCCAATGGATAAAGACCAAAAGTTGTGATAGACTAAAAGATGTGAACAAGATGCATGACGTTCATGAAGATCCTCAGCCTTGTCAAGATCAAAGGTGGAAAAGGTAATATGGATATAGATAGGATAATGGAGGGTGATAAGATATGACATGATAACGGAGCAATGAAGGGCAAAAGGATATGATAGGATAAAACCTGCCCCCATGTATGGTATGTAAGAAGATGAAGGATTACACGTGACACCTGTTTGCTAGGTTTTCATCATGCTACTTGCCCAAGGCACCTATTTGCTAGGTATTATTTTTCCTTACTATTTTTTTCTTTTCTTTTTTTTCCTTTTTCATTTTTTTGATATTTTTCCCTTGTTTTTGTATTTTGACTTTTTAGTAGAAAATGGACACATATTGAGGATGGAAGAAGGACTCAAACATATTTTTGTTTAGAAAGAAACCTTGGAAATATACCATGAGTATTAAAAGTATACTCAAAGATGTTGGTAGGATCATGACATGGAAATGAGATGAGACTAAGGTAAGGCATTATACAAAAGATTGGATCAAAGGGACAGAAGGATGAAAAATATGCATTGGATAATGGATAATGGATAACATATTGGAAAAATTGGGATTGAGTAGATGGAAAGGTGGGAAAGATCAACATTGGAACGTACCATTAGGGATGGTGGATTGATGGAAGAAAAGTGAATTTTGGATTTTGAGATTTTGATGGAGGAAAAGATAGGAATTTTGGAACATAAGGACCCAAAATGGATGAAGGAGGTGATGGAGGAATCGATTTGGAAGGTTTGGATGGAGGAATAGAAATTTTGGATGCCAATTTCAATACTTATTTTTGTGCTTCTACAAGTCACTTGGGAATCCACGTTGCTTTTTATTTTTCATGTTTTTGTGGTTCCTTGGAATGCATTGCTTGCACAAGTGCCTTAGGAACCCATATAGATTTTAACTTTTATTTCTTTTGCTCAGTGGGCCTTTGTGGCCTTTTGGATATTTATTTTTCTTTTTGGATCATATTTTCTTTATTTTCAAATGTCTATTAGATGGGACATGTTGATCCCTGAATACTAGTGGATTTTTACACTTATGACTTTTATACTTGGCATCCAAATTTCTTGGAGAAGGAAAGGAATGTATGGATGGATGGGAATGACATGGAGGTATTTTGGATGGATGGAAGGTTCTCAAAGATGTGTGCCTTTGTTTACCTTGCATAAGGGACAAAGGGATATAAGGACCTAAGATGGATGGAAGGGATGAAGGGCTAAGTGCATGTTTGGGATTTGGAAGGATGTGGGATTTAGCAAGGGTACCAATGTCTTGAGGAATTTCATTGAGGCCATGACCATTAATATTTTCTTTAACATGGAGGGATTCTTGCTTGTGAAGGTCTACCTCTTTGCCTTTGTGAATATTTTGTTAGAGTAAAAGGTATTAGTTTACTTAATTAATTAAATCATATTGATTTAATAATTAAGTCACCTTTTCTCTATTTCACTTAAGCTAGATTTAGGAAGCTAAACTTAGGAATATTAATAATTAATTTATTATTAATTATTAATTATTAATTACTTTTTAGGGTTTTTCCTTTTAGGTTTGATCACCTTTTATAAGGATTGATCCCTTTGTAATTATTCATTCAACCATTAGATAATCAATATGATTCATCTTTCTGGATCAATAATCTTTTGGCCTCCATAGATATTTTCTTCTCTCTTGTTTCGTGGAAGGTGTTTGACTGCAGGTGATCTTTAGAGCTGTGGGGTTGAGCAATCAACTCCAATATGGATTCAAATTCGATCTGCAATTCCCTGTCATCTTTTAAGAGATATAGTTTGTTAGTAAGGGTTTGTTTTCCTGCATGCTTTTTAGTGACAGGATCGTGAGTTATTTTGGAGCGGGATTCATCTATTCTTTGTTGGTCATTTGATGGAATTGATTATATGTTACATTGATGTTTTGTCATTGATTTCAACACTAGTTGTTTGGATGCTTTACCGACACCTTCTGGTATCGGTAGGTTGAGTGGTTTCTAGTTGCTTTGGATCTAACATGATCTGGTAGGCTCCGGTATGATTTGGTTATGAAATTAGTGATAACTCAATGATGAACGGATAGTACCAAACTGGTACTGAGAGGGGGGGGTGAATCAGTATAGACAAAAACACAATCCTAATCTGGTTTGTTAGCAGACACTGTGCTTTGACAGACAAACAATAACACCGGTCTTAAATAGAGTACAAACGGCAAAACCCAGAATAACTGAGACAAGCATAAACCGGTTGACACTTATCTTCTCACACAGTCTAATACTTCATTTCCATTTCATCCTAGTGTATGAATAGGTAAACTATCATCAAATACATATATGTAAACAGCTAGATCAACATGATTCACCGCTTGACAGAAAACAACATATCATCACATGAAAAGGACATCACATATGACACACATAATTTTCATGTGGAAACCCAACTGAGAAAAACCACGATGGGGATGAATACCCACAAGCTATTTTGAACTCTTTAGAAGTCCGCTATGTTAGGAGCCTTGTCCGATTAAAGATTGATACGATAGGTTCTGTTAGGAACCGATCCTGTTAGGGATCACCTGGTTAAGGGATGGCTAGAATACCCAGTTAAGGGTTAAACCCTATTAAAGGCTACCTTGTTAGAGTTTTTCAAGAACTCAATGGTTTTGAGTCATCCTGTTAAAGGATTTACAGTAAGCCGATTAAAGCTATCCTGTTAAGGGATTTCCCAACTGTTGAAATGGTTAGAGATCAACAAGTATTACAATGATCTAGTAATAGCACACAATGCCAATGCAGATCAGCTTTAGCTCCTCTTCACCTTCTGCACTTACACTCTGGAGGTATCACTTCACTCTTCTGGTCTTGCAAGAATCATGTATCTCTTCACTTGGATACTTACACACAACTTTTGCCAACAACCTCAGAAAGAAACCCAACATCGACCTTATAGGAAATAGATAGGTCGGTAGCATAAATCCTAAGCCCTAAACCTGTTAGGTTAAGGAATTCAAATGGTTCAATCCTGACCGTTGATCATACTGCATTAAATGCAACGTCTTGATCCAATCTCAAGACATTCTTAATTGTTCATTTTCCACCGATTTCATGGTGGTTGATAACCCATCACACGGTATCACCGTTTACAGAGTTCGCACATTCCTGAGGTAGATAGGAACAATCTTCTTCATGCAAGATCCTTCATGCGCACAAGGTTGACATGGCACCACAATCTGTTCTTCGTTATAATGCTAACTCATCACACAAAGTCATTGATTGAGTCACATAGGCTTGAGACACTTCAACCGAAAACCTTGAAGTTGTGACTACCAATCGGTAGTCATACAAAGCTTCCATGTGTTGGTTCCCATAACCACATGCCGATTCACCTTAAGCAAACACACTGCTTTACTTTGGCACAAATGTCGGTTCATAGTGTTATACTAGTTCTCATATATACCGGTTCTCTCCTCTTCAGCATATTGACGTCAATGACAACATACAATGTCATTATGTCCTCATACCGGGTCACATAATGCCAAAAATTATCTTAATCATGATACTCGTGTTCATATTCATTCAGTTGGTTTTGGTCTGGTGATCGGATGTTATTCTGTTTGCTTAGAAGCTTGGCTTCTGGTTTCAGCGAGGGTTTCACCGGCAGAGATTTTGATGAAGATCTTTGATGAAATGCATAAGTGGTGTTGGTGCAGTTTCTGGTGGACTTTCAGGATGATGTTGGTGATCATGTTCGAGACTTGGTGGATGGAGATCATTTCTTTAGCATGTGGACCTATACTAGGTCTCGGTTGATCTAGGTTATGGACTGGCTTTAATGTAACGTGTGGATTGGATTTCTTGATGTGTTTTTGGGATGTCTTATGTGTTGGATATTATTTGTTTGGTCTAAGGCCGACATGTTTTGTAATTATGTAATTAGTTTATTATCTGGTGGCCAACCTGATTGTTTATGGTCAAGGGTTTGTATATATAGATGTAAGATCTCATTGTAGATCATAATATATGGTAGAGATCAAGGGATATGGATATGTAATGTGCAAATAATGTAATATCATTTAGGAAAAGGATTTGGTCAATTATTGGAGATCAAATTGGGTTTATGTAAGAGGATTTAGTCCTCCGGTATTGAGATTAACCGAAACTGTACTCAAACATAGGAGATGCTATCTTTTGCAGTTCAACACTTCTCTAGATTGCAGTCTGGATTTCTATGTAGTCAGTGAGACTCCTTCTGTTATGAGCAGTGGGCTCTAGGCTATTGGCCTTCCTGCAAGTGTAGGCCCCTCAATTGTAATTCACATACTTACTACAGAAGTATTATCTAATAGTGGGTAGGCTTCCCACCGTGGTTTTTCCCTTTACCGGGTTTTCGACGTATAAATATTGGTGTCATGTGGATGGTATTTATTCTATGATTATTTTTTATGCTTAATTGGTTTAACTGCTCTTCCGGTATTAAAGTTTTACTTTCTAATGGTTCCGGTAATCTGTGACAATTGATTCACCCCCCCCCCCCCCCCTCAATTGCCTTCTGGTAATTTGAACTATCTAACATTCTTAGCAACGGTCTTCTGATCAGACCATACCCAACTTCGTTGCGACCTTCCATTAGCTTGGGACTTTTTTTTGTATGGTCCTGGTGCCTTTTTTGGAATGGAGATTCGATTGGTCACAATTTTTGGTTTATTCGATTCTTTGTTTACTTGCCATGGCAACAATTTGGAGACTTTGAGGGGGTTGATTGTTATTGTTCTCGTCATAGTTCCTTTGGTTGGGCACCTTCATTGGTGATGATGATGGTGTTTTCGATGCCCTATGATCTCTTTCAATGGACATTTTGGCTTGGGCTCCTTGCATGTGGCAGTTATTTCTTGTTTGCAATGCCTTGGATCTAAGATTTTTCTCACTCGTTGTTTGAGGCTTCTCTAGCAGCGTTTTTTATGGCTCTTCATATAGCGGAATTTTATGCTTATGATGGTGAGATTTGCTACTTCTTTGGCGATTAGAGGTCATGTTTTCCTTGCATGTATCGACTGGTGCATGGGAGACTTTACTCTTGTGGCTTGGTTCATTATTTTTCATCTTCATGCAGATTATAGTAGATGGTCGGTTTGAGCCTTCTTTTCTGGCTATTTGATTGATGTGATTTGTGGAGGTTTTTTTCTTGATTTCAGTGGCTTCCCTTTCTTGTGCTAGCAATGTTAACCTCTTCAACATCTACTGGGGTGATTTGCATGTCTATTGGATCGACTACTTCATTAATAGCCTTCGTTTGCCATTCACTAGTTGCTTGATTATGTCTTGAAGGATTTTGTTTATGTTGTCCTGATCTTCTTTTCATGATTTCTTTTCCATCCAATCATCGACTTTTACATGCTTCTTGGTGGGCTGGCTTTGATTGGTGGAGTGGTAGTTCTTTGGTCAATTCATTTCCATGCGCTCGCGGCTGCATTTTTTGACAAGTGACATGATCATCTTTAGTTGTGCTCACCTATCCTCGAGGTATTCTTTAATGCTTGTGGTGGTGGATTGTGAGCTTTTTTAGCTCATTGCATGCTTCAGAAATCGGTCATGTGTGTTGGAACTGTTTGTTTGCATATTGGCGATGGACCAATTTTTCTGTTTCACATGCTCATACATTGTGTGGTCTTCTTGTATTTTTCTGTCAACATGGTGTTTTTCATGAGAGGATCTTGCTTCAAGGAGGACCTTTTTTTCATTTTTTTTTATTTTTGACATTCTGAGCTTTCATTGTAAGCACTTATTATTTTGTAAATGCACTGAGATTAAGTGCCTATGTATTTCACATGTATTATGGGATCTTGCACATCATTTTTGTGCATTATTGTACTCACACTATGATATAAAGTGCCATGGGGGTTTGATGTTTGCCTTCATAACTTTCTCATGTGTGTGTGTCTTGGTTTGTACACCCTTTGTATTTGCTTGTACTTTCATGTCTACACGGTCAGATGTTCTTGGTTCTTCTTCATGCACTACATTATGGCTTTCAGATTCAGTGTACCTGTCATACATCTCCCTTATCAAAATTATGGTGGTGTTAATTCTTCCTTGGTTTTGCATCAGAGTGAGCTATGTATTCAGTATTTGTTCCTATGTACTAGGCAGATGCAGTGGCTAGTTACCCATGCATTTAGGTGAGATGGAATACTTATCATATGGACACTCTTGCATTCCTATTTTTGGAGGTGACCTTCCATTTTTTTCATTTGATTACTTCTTCAGACTATTGGTACTCATGCCATTTGTATCTTCAAATTCCAAATGTTTTGCATGTGTTTGCCATCTTATTTGGATTCAAGTAGTATCATTAAGGGCACTCATGCAGATTCATGTCTTCTTGATCCTGATCATCTTTTGTTTCAGAGGAGGTTCTTATTTCAGCATCATAGCATTCAGTCTACAACAAAGATTGCAGCTTCTTCATGCTTCAGTGATTCTTCATGCTCTTCTTTTGTTCCTATCTTCTGGAACATTCTTGTTTGAAGGCTTCTTAGTCCTTCACTTGAGCTTTCATCTCTTCTTGGAGAGGATTTTTGTTCCCATAGGGCTTTCTCCTTTTCTCCACTTTACAGAGATTTCATTGTACTTGGGTACCTCATCAGGCCTTGTTGTCGGGACCCATTTTTAGCTTTCTAGCATCTAGTCCTTATTTTTTTTAGCTTCTCCCTAACTTCATCTTAAGGGGGGGTGTTAGAGTAAAATATATTAGTTTACTTAATTAATTAAATCATATTGATTTAATAATCACGTCACCTTTTCTCTATTTCACTTAAGCTAAATTTAGGAAGCTAAACTTAGGAATAATAATAATTAATTTATTATTAATTATTAATTACTTTTTAGGGTTTTTCCTTTTAGGTTTGATCTCCTTTTATAAGTATTGATCCCTTTGTAATTATTCATTGAGTCATTAGATAATCAATATGATTTATCTTTCTGGATCATTAATATTTTGGCCTCCATAGATATTTGCTTCTCTCTTGTTTCGTCGCAGGTGTTTAATTGCAAGTGATCTTCAGAGCTATGGGGTTGAGAAATCAACTCCAATATATTTTAACCCATAGAATACTCTTTTCTTTGAGAAGAAGAAGACACAAGTCCATTATGAGGTGGATATGATATGATAAGAATGATGGGATCATGAAGTAAATCAGACCAAACCAAAGTGGAGGAACCAATTGTGCATGTAGGGGTTCATGAATATCTTGCACCAACATGTTAGGATCATGAGGGGGATCACCTAGATCAATGACAGGCTCTTCATGAGATGGAATTAGAGGAATAATTAAATCATCAAAAGAAATGAGATCTTGGAGTGTATATGGAGGCTTGGGACATGGAGATGGAGGAACAAAGGAATCTTGTGGAGGATTTAAACTGATGATAGGGTCTTGTGATGGACATAAAGTTGAAAGGATACTTTAATCTTGACAAGGAGGAAGATCACTAGATTCCTCTTTAAAGGCGCTCTTCTCTTGGCTTTCAGGGGATCACTGGAAAGGATGGAAGGGATATCTTGACCTTACTCAAGGAGTGGAATGTCAGTGGAATGTTGAAGGACAGTTTGTTCATGAAATGAAAGAGGATCATTTAGGATAGGATGGACTGGGATATCTTGATCTTTCTCAGGGATTAGAGTGTCAACATGACTTTGGATATGATGGATAGGGATAGGGGGGTCAACATGAGTGTTTGGGAAGATGGGATCTTGGTCAACAATTGGATGGAATGATAAGGTTTTAGGATGTTGATCTTAATTTGTTTTAGGACTCATTTGTTCATGCTCTAAATTATTCTCTTGACATGTGGCTGGACTTCGAATAAATGTGGAAAATTTTGGAAAGGAATCAATGTTTTGACATGAGGGAGAAGGACTTTGAATAGGATCCTCTGAAATAGGTTTGATGGGAATAGTAGCACACGCTAGCATTAGGTCTAGCATTTTTGAAATATGATAGGGACTTAGATGATGAATTACATTAGCTTGGTAATAAATTATGGATAGCCCTTAGGGGATTTCATCCTTGGGTATATCATTTGATGAAGATGATATGGGAGAATCTTGCAAATCTTCAAAAGGTGTAGGAATAGATGCCACTAGAGAGTCAATTTTCTTATGGAGAAGAATCAACCAAAATATCTTTGTTTTACCAGTTAAAGTCCTATTTCATAGTTTTTAGCTCTCTATTGATAAACCCTATCATCCGGTAAACCAAATCATTTAGATGAAAAACCAAAAATCAGAAAACATCATTCAACATAAGTTCACATCAGTTGCCATTAATGACAACACAAATAATTGATCATGTCATCTAATCAAAAATCTCAATCCTATATCTTCTACCGGTTCAATCATCATCCTTCAACTCCATCACCTACATCATCTCATCTGTCAGTTATGCCAAATGCCAACAAGATTTATTTGAAAGTGATTTGGTTTTGTTTTGGTGTAACATTTTGATTTTGAATTAGATTTTGGTTGAATGGGATTTGATTTGGGACTTGTTTGAATTGGTCTAACATATTTGAGATTTGGCCTAATGTGAGTTGCAACTTTTGTTTTTGAACTTTTGGTTGTATTTGTTGATACCATTTTGTTGACTAATGTTGTTGTTGATACTTGATAATCGGTTGAACAAATTATTGACATTGTGTGTCTAGTTGAGCATATTGTTAAAATTGTACCATTGATTGTGTTGGTTGGACATGTTGGACTATTGGTTGTGTATGTTGATCATTGGCTGCATTGGTTGGAAATGTTGGACCATTGGCTATGCTAGTTTGATATGTCAGACCATTGGTTGTATTTGTTGGATATGTTGGACTATTGGTTGTGTATATTGAGTCATTGGTTGTTGATGGATCATTGGTTGTTGATTCAAGATTTGATTGAATAGAGTTTGATCGAATGAGGTTTGACTTAGGATTTGGTCAAACAAGGTTTGGTTTGGAATTTGGTTAAAATTTGTGCTTGTTGCTTGAAATTGTTTCATCATGTCTATTTGTGAGATGAGAACTAGTATGTCTGATCATTCGATGAGAGATTGTACATTAATTGGTTCAATATTTGGGTTTGGACCTTGAAATTTTTAAAATGTTTTCAAAATTTAGGATCTAATCCTTTCACTGTTTTTCACTCTTTGTTCTAAGATCTTTGTTTCTCAAGCTAGTTTTTCCTCCAGTTGTTGTATTTGGACACTTGTTTCATCATAAAAAGTTTGATCCATGTTTTGGGATGTGTATAAATTGGGTTGATAGGATCAATTGTTCAATTGCGATGTCATGGTCTCATAAGAAACTTGGGATCTCATTTCAAAAGACATGTCACTATGCAAAGCAACTAATGGAATTGAGAAATGCAACCTAAAGGATTGCAATGCAACTTGTGTTTTTGGAATTTTTTTTGAATTTTTGGAATGACAATGATATGCAACTAAGTATAACCTTAAAATATGATAATGTAATCTAGGACAAGAATGCAACCTATGTTTTTATTGTTTTGACTTTTCAAGATTTTGACAAGCTTTTGGAATGGAATTCTAAAGATGTAACCTTGGAAAATTGAAATGAAGTCTAGACCTTAATTGACAAAAGGACAAAGGACAAAATGAAGATAGGACAAATGACAATGTCTCACCTATAAGCTTGGATACTAAGCTAGGTTTGACAAAATGATGTTGATAAAAGGAAAAGGATTTGATCAAGGTCAAGACTTCCTAACAATGACTTAGGGTATAATCTAAAGATTTGATTTTTGAAGTTTGACAAACCTAATTTTGAAGACTAAATACGAATTGGCAATGACAATGATAATGACAAGGACCTAAGGATGATATATTAATATGATATGACCTAGGGATATGATATGAATGAAGGATATGATTTGGACTAATGATATGATATGACCTACCACAAAACAAAGGGTTTAGAATTATGCAATGGTAAAACCTAATGCAATAAGGGGATATGCAAAGTAATGATTTAGATATGAAAAATATGACCTAAGCTAAGACCTAGATTGGGAATGATGATGATAATGCAATCAAGACTTTGGAAAACGATCCTAACCTAAGTGTAAGATAAATGACCAAAGGAATGGACCTAATATGAAAGGAGATGAAATTATGCCTTAGGACCTAAGTTTGAACTATGTAAAACCTAACCCTAAGTGACATGAATTTTGAAACAAAGATATCCAATATTTTTACAAGCCATTTTAATGAAACTTTTTGAATGTTGGTAGGATACTTTGAAATGTTTTGGACCAAGTTTGACTTTATTTGAACTTTGTTTGGACATTTGTTTGTTTTGAGAACCAAGGTTGATTTTGATTACTTTTGAAGGTTTTTTTGTTTGAAAATGTTTGTTTGATATGTTATCTATGTCCTTTGTTTATGATTCACTTTTAACAAGCACGAAGAAAATAATTTTTGTTTGACTTTTGCATGAAAATAAAGCATTCAAGCACAATCCTAAGGTTGGTTAGGTCAATACTTGTTGAATCCCCTTACCTAGAATACATCATTCAGTTGGATAGTTAGAAGCTTGGTAGCACTGGCTGCTCATTCAGTTGGATAGTTAGAAGCTTGGTAGCACTGGCTCCACTCCATGGCACTCACTCCTTGGACATACCAAGCTTCAAATTTCTAAGGACTTGAAGATCCCGAGAAATTTACTATCTCAAGTTGAAGGGCATGTGGGGGTTTTTTTCGGCATGCGTGTATCACAATGCTTGAGTCAACAAGTTGAAGGTTTTAGCATATCTAAAACAATGGATTTTCTAGTTCAAGCATTCATTCAAGTGGCCATACATGTAGTGTTTTGCTCAAATTAATGATGCCTTCTAGTCCTTTCAATTTTTTATGTATCACATATATACTGAAGGAGACTGACGTTAGTGTGACCCATTGACACCTATTGTTTGCAAGTTTTCTCACATATGCATTTATTTATAGTGGCTTGGAAGAGCTTGGTTTCATTTGTTACCACTTGGGCCGTTTCGTCTCACTTGTCCTTATGGTCTACTCGGGAGGCAGACCCTCTACCTAAAAAGAAAAAGAACATCGCTAGCATTGTTCTTGTGCACCCATAACCACAACGGCCAAGGGGAGAGGATAGTGTGTGTTAGCTATAGGACCGCTCATATACACAAGTGTGCCCAAACAAAAATAAATAAATGTTTGTTTTAATGCTCAAATTCAAATGTTATCTAAACTACTAAAAGTGTAGACAATCTATTTCAAATGTGTCTTTGACAACGTCCTACATCAAATTGCTTTAGTAGTTTCTTTTTGGTCTTCTCTCTATGAACGCCAAGGTGCTGCACAAAATGATTAGTAACGCATAAAACCTATAAGCTTAAGTAGAAAAAGAAATATATGCAGAAAAAACAACGTGCAATTAAAAAAAAAGCATGCAATAAAAGCAACATGCAATTGAAAAAAACAATATGCAATCAAAAAATAATATGAAAAAAACAAACAACATGCAACTAAAAAAAATAACATGCAAGCAAAGAAAAACAATATGCAATAAAAAATGTGACATGCAAAAAGCAACATGCAATAAAAAGCGACACGCAAGCAAAAAAACAATATGCAATCAAAAAAGCGACATGCAATAAAATAAAATCTATATGTAATTTGAAAAAAAAACTACATGCAATTAGAAAAATCTATATGCAATTAAAATAAATAAATACATGCAATTAGAAAAATCTATATGCAATTTTTTTTTAAAAACGACATGCAATTAGAAAAATCTATATGCAATTAGCAACTAAGTGATTTGTGTGAAATTGAACAAATTGATTGTATGATTGGCTTAGATTATTATTCATTCACCTCCTAGATTAATCTAGATGAAGATCAATTCCTATAATCATAATTAAAGCTAAATTGAGAAAACTAATCAATTAACCAACCTGATTAAAGATAGATTAAGAAAAAATGAATCAATTAACCATCCTAAATAAATCTAGATGAAGCTTGTTGTTCATTTGCCTTCCTAGTTAAAGATAGATTTTAAGATCAATTCATCCTCTAATTAGGCTAGATTTGAGATGCATGAAAGATTCCTCCTCAGTGATTGTGAAAGTTGATACATGTAGCTACACATCACACAAAAATCAAAAAATTATTAAGTTGTTGTTCACATTGAGTTCACTAGAAAACATAACTAGGAATTCGGGAATAGGCATCAAAAGCACACAATTAGGCAACCACAAAACCTAATATGGTTATGAAATTGAATCTTAATACACTCAATGAAAGAATGAAAACAAAACACTAAAACAAACATGCAAACCATTGCAAGGTGTTTCCTTCATTGACCTCCATTGGTTTTATTTCTCCTTCAAATAGGACTTTTGTGGATCTCACCTACAAAGAAAATACAATTGAAAGTAAATTGGATGACAAGATGATAGCGAAATCGACAACGTAAGGATACTAGAAGCATGGTTGTTGAAAATGAGCAATGAGAGCTCAATTTATAGAAAAATTGGGATTGATTGGATGGCTAAAATTGAAAATATTTTTTGTTAGATGGATGGATCTGATTGAGTGCACAACAGAGTTGTTATTCGAAGAAGGATGAAGATAGAAGAAAGAAAATGGGAAGATATTATGAGAATAAATAATAAAATCTTTAATGACCTTCTCATAAATACCAAATTAGCAACTTGAAAATATTAGGAAGATTTTAATAATTAAAAATCTTCATTCAAAAAGATAAATAAAAGAATTAAAAATAAATAAAATATCCTCTCATAAGAAAATTAATAAATAAGATTTATTAATTATCTCCTCACAAAAAAACAAATTTTTGAAGATGCATACCTCATTTTTCAATTTAAAAAATTAAAATTAAAGAGATATTGCCAAAAAGATTGATTTTTAAAAATCAAGGAAAGATATTAGTTTCCAAATTCAAAAATTAGAAGGATTTAATGAGAAGATTTAATAATTAAAAATTATTAAATATCTCCATATAAGAGGATAAAATGAAAGAATAAAAAAATTTAAAAAAAGAAAGGAAATATCCTCACATGAGAGGATAATAGAGATAATTAATAAATTATCTCCTCACAAAAAATAGATAAAGGTTAATTAAAAATTAAAATATATTAATTATCTTTATTTTGGAGGAAGATAAATATGATTTATTAATTTATTGTCCATATTTATGAATTAGTGTTGCCTATTTTCACTACAAGCTCAATTAGGTAGAGCTTTAGTTTTAGAACATACAGAAAGGTACATTTCATTCTGTTGTTATTACATTTAGATGCATGAAAACATAAAGGAAAAGATTGCATTTCTATATTTCTAATTCAAAACAGTAAGAGAATACAATTTTTTTGAAAAATAGTAATCTTTATTAAAAAATGAATGTACAATGTCTCACACAAGCTGTGAGACTAACTAGTGGTGCAAATAAGCAACAAATCATACATTTGTAGATGTAAAAATAAAGTAAATGCAGAAAGGGAAGGGTGACTCGTCATTGCCTAAATGACGAGTCCTCTTTGAGTTGTTTTGAATCTGCATTCTTTAGCCTTTTGCCATCTTGTGTCTAGCTATGCCTCCTTGTTGCATGCCTGAGTACCTACATTTGATAAGATAGTGTTGCTAGAGAAATGAGAGTTATCATTCCATATTTGCATCTGCATCTACAAATCTATAACCTATTCCTCATATGCATCACAACAACCAATATCTAATCAGCAAGAAATCAGGCATGCATTGTTTTTATCTAACTTGTTTGCTTCATGTGCACGAACAAGAAAATAAAATGTGTGTTGGTTACATATTTTATGTATAAGTGGGAATAAATGAGGCTCCCACAAGAGTTGAGCCCAGCTCATAAAATCAGCAATTACAAGTGAATCATTTTGTGCTTGTATAATAGATGTGTGAAACTTTTCCTCATTATTTTTATACTAGTATTGAAGAAATTTTAGAAAACCCCCATGCCATAAGGGTTTTTTGGACTTTCCTCAGTATTAGTATAAGATACTTTTTCTAGTCAATAGGAACTACAAAACAAGTAAACAAAGTGAACATGATTAGCTTAAAGGAGTAGTCATAACTATATCATGAAGACAGTAAAGGAGTAGTAGTATGTATGCATGAATCACAAACCCGTGAGGCTGTTAAGCACCATGCTAATTATTTTTTCAATGAAGGAGGCCACTGTCAAGGCTCATGAGATAATGGAGTAGGTCCAGTACGAAGATTGATGCAAAACAAAGATTATAGATGAGAACCTCCAAACAAATGACAAGGGGCAAGTGTTAGAAAATGAAATAATATTATTAGAAACATGCTCTTAGTGAGCTTGTGATGGATAGTATAAACAAGTTCATATCATTAACCGAGTATTGAATAGCATCCCAGCAAATATTTTTTCAATCAGCCACTTTGTGCAATGACAGTTATGGAAAGATAGCATTGTAAAGAAATTACCAAACTGCAGTGTTATGCAAAGAAATGAAAACAGTTTGATACTCTCAATTTTGAGCAAAATTATCAAAGACAGTAATCAAAATGCTTTACAATAGTGCAAATCATAGTTAAGTATTTTTTAGTGTTATTCATGGTTAGTACACTAAACAGCTTGTGATCTTAGCCCTTACCATATGTAGTGAAAGGTCATCATCATCAATGAATAAGGAGGAATTTATGACAATCATGAAGTTGTTGCCTTATAACTACTATAAGGAGTACAAGAGCTTACACTTTATGAGAGCTTACAAGATCTTTTTTCATATTTTATGTCATGGCCCTAAAAGTGCTTTTCTATTTTGTTTTTTATAAACACTTATAAATAAAAAAAGGAGTCACTTAAGTTTTGTTAGGGTTTTTTTTAAATCCTCTTGTTTGTGCATACTTTTAAAACTTTATCGAAGATGATCATATAAATCATTTTTATAAATGTTATTTTGCAATGCAAGAGGAGATACGTTGAGTCCTTGAAGACTAAGTCAAATTAGAGACTTAGTTATCTTTGGAGTTCATGCATACATCATGGAGTTGATTGGAGTTGTGTCAACACATGTGGGAGTGAATTTAGGTGATCTGGCTACCTAATTGTGACTTCAACCTCAATTAGAGAGTCCTAGGGGTTTATCTTTTAGTCAAGGGGTGTTTTGAAACACTTAACTCCTTGATTCTTCCACTTCTACCCCTAATTTTTAGGGATTTTTAGTTGTATTCACCCAAGGACTTTGCATTTATTTTGACTACTCCTTATGCACTTGGAGGGGAGTTATCTCTCAGTTGCATGATTTGAGGAAGGGCTTGGAGTTCCTCAGTTTGGAGCCAAAATTCAAATTTGAATTTTGGGAGGCAGCTTTTGTATAAGTGACTCTTTGTCACTCTTTTTTCTCTAGTTCTGGACTTTGTACCTGTTCAGCAGTAGAGATCCTTGCTCTTGTAACTCATTACTTATGAGTATTTTCATGAGCATTATTTAGATTTTATAATGAGAAATACTCTTTGTTTTCAATAAGCAGTTGTTTCCTTCTCTTATTTTTTGTGTTCTAAATATTGTTGTGAATGTTTTGGATGAATTAGTTATGATTATTATCAAATAATCCTTCATTTTATCTCTTTTCCTTCAATGTTCATTTCATGGTTAAGCATGCTATAGTGTAGATCAGTGATTGAGTTATAATATCTACTAAATGGAGTTATGAAAACTATTTTTGTTTTCCTTCATACAAATATCAGAAAGATTGAACCTTTCATATGAGGTGTTTATGCAAAGTATGTAGTTTTGAGTTGTGAGCATTTTAGTTTCATTATTGGATTCTTGTGAGTTCCTTGTCATAGCAAAGTTATTTTCAGTCATTGGTGGATCACCTTTTTTTAAGCAGTAGTTTCATTTCATGCATATCCTTCTTCCCTTTTCTTAAAAATTCAATTATGTTTTAGGTGATCAAATAGGAGGTCTACTCTCATAATAGGATACCCACAGCTTGAGAGTAACCCAATGTGTCACGGGATTGCAGTAAATTCAAGCTTGCATTGGGTGAAAATCTTTGTGACAATAGTTTTTGCCACACTTGGTGGGACTATTGGACTTTATAGTTCATAAAAGGTCACCATACGCTGTCTTGGTGTGTGCAATAGAAAAATATCTTTCCCACCTGGTGACTCAAATCTTTGGTTTTTAAGGATTACAAACTTCTTAGCTTATGAGAAAATACCAGACTAGGCAAAATACAACCCTAGTCAATCATACCCAGCTATCACCCCCAAAAAGGAGAGCTAGGGCAGTTCAACAAAGTTTCAAATCCAACAATTGGTGTGTTGCCTATTATTCCTAATTCATATCCTGTTGTTACAGCTTATAACAATCCATTGTTTGCAAGTTCTTCCAATCAGAATACAACGAATACCACTAGTTCCAGTAGTGTTGCTACCTCAAATAGCAATATGGCTCATAATCATCCTCCTAGGGTTCATCCATTTGTGCCTTTTAATCAAGGCAGTCCTTTAAATTTGGCTCAGCATGATGATATACCAGCTGCAACACTTAAGAGTCTATCATTTTTCAATAGAAAGCATCAAACAACAGTCATTGAATATATCAGAGATGTGGCTTCCTTGTGTGGAGTGCATCACATTGTTGCTGGAAAATGTTGCTTTGAGGCTTTTGGCAGCCTCTTTCAAAGGGAAAGCCCTTTAGTGGTTCAGGGGTCTTCCTGTGAACTCAATAGCTATGTAGGATGAGCTGGGACAGCTTTTCAATCAGCATTTTGAGGACAAGTCGACTCATCTCTCATTGGTGGAGCAACTTACTACCATCAAAAGATCTCCCCATGAGCATATGATGGACTTCAACTACTAGTTTTAAAGGGCTTGGAATCTAATTCCTACATCAATAAAGTCTTCTAATGATAATGCTTTTCTTTTTTATCTAAAGGCTTGAATAGTGATATTGCACTTATGATACAGTCTATGGGGGGGGGAAATACTTTACCTGCAACATTTGATATTGTTGTTAGGGCTAATAATAGTCTTATTCTAGCAGGGAAGATAGCACCTAGGCCTCCCATGCTATTTTTTCTGATATACAACCTATTACCCCTATAGTTCCACCTCTTGTAGCTGTTGTACCTTCATTTCCAGCATATAATGCTCAAGTTGAAACTCAGGAACATGTTGTCCCTAATCATCAGTAGGAGTTAATAAGTATTAAGGAGAAAAATGCTAACTTGCAAAAGACTTTGTAGAACTTTGGTAATGAGATTATTAATATTAAGAAAGCCCAAACCTAGCTACCTTACCAAATTCCTTTCCAAGCTCCCTAGCAAGCCCCGTACCAACCAAACTCTCAAGGTCAAAGGACAAATTTTAACCTAAGGCCTTTTCAGCAGTATAATCCAAATACACCTAGTTCCTCAAGGGATATTGTTCTAATCCAAAACAACTTGGTTGTTGATTATGAGTGGTGTTTTCCTTCTAACCAGCCACATAACCAGTCTATATGCTCCAATGGCATGTTGAATCAGGCATTGATGGGGCAAAATAGTGATGTTGTTCCAAGAAATAAATCTCAAGAAATTGATGAATAGCAATATACACCCACAGAGTAAGGTAGTCCTGACGTTACCTTGATGAATTGGCCAAGTGAGGAGTTTTGTTGGGTTAATCAACCCTAAAATCGGTCATATACCCATGTAGCAGCCAACACAAGATCCAAGAAAAGGATTGTTGATATGGGGCAACATATCAATAAAGGCAATAACCAACCTTCCTCAAGTATTCAAGCTCAATTAGGGTCTTCTTCTGCTCAAACTACTCATATTCTTCAAAGATCACAGCTTGTGATGACTAAAGATTAGCCAAAGAGCCAACCTCAACCAACGCAAGTTCAAAAAGATACTATTGTTACTAAGGGACAATAGAAGGTTAGTATGATTGATTTTAATATTTTGGATCATATGAGGAAGACTCATGTTAGTGTGTCAATGTGGGATTCCCTAGCTCTACCCAAGAAAAAGGACTTGTTACATGATGCTTTGTCTAACCTTTCTTTGACTACTCAACCTACCAATCAGCAAGTTTCTAAGGTTGTTCTTACCAATAAGCCTCAACAGAAGAGTGAACAGTAGTCACATCAACCCAAGGTAAAAAAACCACCCCCCTTTTATGTTACTTTAATCATTGGCCAACACCTAGTACATAACTGCATGATAGATTTAGGTGCAAGTAGCTCAGTCATGCCTAAGCAGCTAGTTGATCAGTTAGGACTAACTTATTAGCCATTGAATAAGGGTGTAGTCTAGTTAGATGGGACTGTTGTAAATATTGTATGAGTCATTAAAAATTGGGTCTAATAGTTCATGCTTTCCCCAATTTTATTTTCGCAAGATGTATATGTGATAGACCTACCACCCTACTTTGCAATCTGCTTGTCAATAGACTTTACAGCCAAATTAGGGAGTTATTTAGGACTAGATATGGGACCAAAGTTACCATTAAATCAAAATATTTAGCTAATGATCACATAGAACCCTATGTCCCTAGTGTTGTTAATGCTAATTTAGCCATCCATGAACAAGAAGATCAGCCTATCCCACATGACCCAAATACACCTATTGATGACATCCCTTATAGTATACTAGATGAGTGGGCAGCTAAAATTATTGAGGAAGATCCTTTTAAACACATGGATGAGGTAAACCTTGGAGTCTACATGTTTCATGAGCAAGGCTCTTCTATCCCAAACTTGGTGAAGGATGTAGGACAACAAGATGATCAACACCAAAATGAGCTTTGGAAGCTCTATTTTGATGGGTCAAGGAGTAAGAATGGTGTTGGAGGTGGTTGTATGTTGATTTCACCTAATGATGGCAAATATTAAGTAGCTTTCAGGTTTTCTTTCAGTTGCACCAATAATACAGCTGAGTATGAGGCCTTAATTCATGGCCTGCAGTGGACAAGAAAGAGAGGAATCAATTGTTTGCGGGTATATGGTGACAGTGAATTGATTGTCAACTAGGTAAGAGGTATCCATACTACTAAGAACGAACTTTTGAAGTTTTACAAGTATAGGGTATGGGATCTCATAGAAGATTTTTTAGGTTTTTAATCTGTTGTCTATTCCTAGAAACCTTAATAAGCATGTTGATAGACTGGCTGCAGTAGGGGTGCAGTATGATATTCTGAGTGATATCAACAATATTATAGAACAACAGAATGTAAAAGTGATTGTTAGGTCTTCTATTCCTAACAATGCTAATCATTGGCAAGTTTTTTATAATGATCAACAAATTGTTAACTTTTTTAGAGAAGCAGAATTTTTAGGTAGCAATCAAGAGAAGCTTAAGCAATACTATGATGATCAGATCATATAGCTAAAGTCAAACAAGCTACCTAAAGGTTTGGTCACGTTAGAATCAATTTTTAATGAGGATGACCAAGTGAGAAAGGAAAAATACAGCTTGTATATTAAAGAAGAGCACTATGAAAATGTTGAGATTTTCAAGGACAAGCTATTAGAGCTTGGTAAGGTATGTACTTTAAAAGAGAGGCATGCATTTGTTTTGCATTCCAAGAGTTTTGTGACATATTTGCTTGGCAATATTTTGAATTGAAAGGATTTGACCCTATTATTGCTCAACATGCCATAGAGCTTGAGCCAAATGCTAAACCTGTGAGGCAAAAATAGAGGCCTCTTAACCCTAAGGTTGAGCCCCTTATAGTCAAAGAGCTTAATAAACTGATTAAGAGCAGCATTATTTTCCCTACCAAACACACTTCCTGGGTGTCAAACCTTGTCCCATTTAGGAAAAATAATGGTGAAATCAAACTTTGTTTTGGTTTTCGAGACCTTAATAGGGCCTCATTGAAGGATAGATACCCGTTGCCCTCTATGGAGCAGATTCTGCAAGTTATTGCAGGTTCTAACAGGTTTTCCTTGCTAGATGGTTTCTCAGGATATAACCAACTTTTAGCGAAGGAAGAAGATCAGTTCAAAACAACATTCACAACCAAATGGGGTACTATGGCATATAATAAAATGCCATTTGGTTTGTCAAATGTTGGTGCCAATTTTCAGCGTGTCATGGTTATGTGGTGCAGGAGCACCCAGTTTTGAGTACATTTTCTACATTTTGGTGTGTTAGTCTTGAGGTTGGTTTTGGTTTGTGAATAATGGACTACTCATAGGTCCACATGTGTATTTTCTATGCATTTGGAGGATGAATGTCAATGGGATCATGTAGTTACTCAATTTTGGCATATGAGCCCTTGTAAGCCTAAAATGGCATAAACGTGCATTTTGGTGTCAAAAATATTGAAAAGCCTTATTTGGAATTGAGACATGTCATGTTAGTGGTTTTAAGTCATCCTAGGTGGTTTAGAATGAGATACAAAGCATGAAATGCAAAAATGCATTTTTTTGCAAAAGTTGTCAATGTTGCTTGACAATATTTTACAACTTTGAGAAACTTTTTGAAAGTTTGAGCAAATCGGTGGTTAAGAAACTGATGGAGAATTAGTTAGGATCAAAATGGAATATAAATGCCCTGAGTATGAATTTAATGAGGTTGGTGAACGCCTGGAGCAAATCTAATACATTTTGAAGACCATTTTCCAATTTTTACCTTGTATTTTCTCAAATTTGGAGCAACAGTCTGTGCTTCATGGATTGTTTTCATTTTTGTTATTTCATAATTGATTTTTACATGTTCTTTTAGTGCTCAGGAAGCATTTGATTTAGTCTTTTTTGTAGGTTTGAATTGAGTTTTGATTTTATATTGCTCTCGGCCTGAGCGAGGGTTTTAGAGGCCCAAACACGGTTCCAGCTTGAAGTCCTTTGAGTTTCCCTCAATAACCCTTGGGACTCGAGCCATGGAACCTTTGTACAGTGTAAATAATCTTTTTTTTAATTTGGAGGTCATTGAAAGGCCATTGGACATCATTTCTTAGGCAAGCTCAGTCATAGCCTAGTTAGGAAATGATTGAAATTTTGCAAGTGCTTGTAGAGATGATCAGGTTTGAAGATGTCAAGTGTTTGGTATGAGTAAGTGTGGTGTGGTAGAGCCTTTGTGGAATTTTTAAGTGTGGCAGATCAGGGAAGACATGAAACCCTTAGAAGAAGACCAAAAAGACCCAAAAACCCTTCAAATATGCCATTTTCAGGTTCTATATTTGTATGGACAAACCTGGTTTCCTCACTTCATGAATCTCAAAGCTCTTCCAAAAGGGTACTCAGATCATAAATGATTTTTCCTATTTCTTTGGGCTAATTTTGAATAATTCTACAAAAACCGGTTAGGTAGGGCTAATTGGGGCTCTAGGGCTACTAGGCCTAGAAAATAGGGAAAAGAAAGAGTGATGAAGAAATGAATGAAACCCAATCACAAAACTAATGGATTGGCTTGTAAAAACCTTAAGGACACCTACTACAACCCCTGCAATAATATATTAGAATTTTGATAGAGTAAGGTTGGATTTACCCTTGTGAATCTCAACCATTCCTGAGTAGTCAGTGAGCATATTCTGATTGGGAGCACTCCTAGAGAGTTTGAAAGTTTTGATTGGTTGATAGACCAGTGTAGATTGAAGGGAGACAACTAAGACATCACTCAACTTCCTATTGGAATAGGCTTGACTCTCTTTGAGTAGCCCTCCCTATCAATATGGCCTTTCATGGTTTAATGTATAAGTTTGTACTTGTTTATTTGGATGATATCACTATTTATTCCATAAATTCAAATCAACATTTAGCTCATTTAAGGAAAATTTTTGAGACATGTAGGGAGTATGGTGTATCTCTTAACCCAAAAAAATGTGTGTTTGTTGTTCATGAGGATAAGCTTCTGGGATATGTGGTGTCAAAAGAAGGTATTACTATTGATTCGAAAAGGGTAAGTGTTATTATCTCCTTACCTCTACCAGCAAACAAGAAAGGCTTGAAAAGCTTCTTGGGTAGGTTTAATTTTGTTAGAAGGTTTATTCCAGATATTGCATAATTATTAAAACCTCTAACTTCTATGCTGAAAAAGAATATTCCTTTTAGCTAGTCTAAGGATGGAAAGAGGAGTTTTGAGTTGATAAAAGAAGCACTTGCAACTGCTCCTACCTTATTGAATCTAGATTTCTCAAAAGATTTCATTTTGTATGCATATGGCAGCATTGACAGTATTTCAGCTATGTTGGTTCAAGAGAATGAGCATGGTTTAGAGCAGCCTTTGGCCTTTTTCAGTCAAGGCCTTAAGCACTATGAGGAGAAGTATTCTTTTATTGAAAAACATGTTCTTGATGTTGTTAGGATTTTGAAAAATTTTAAGCATATGTTGTCTAACAATAGGATTAAGTTGATGGTTTCTCACCCCTCAGTTAAAGATTTTTTGCTTAGCAGGGACCTGAATGATAAAAGAGTTGGCTGGATGACTAAAGTGATGGAGTTTGATGTGGATATTAAGGTCACTAAGTTGGTCAGAGGTAAGGGACTACGTGAGAAACTTTCTAATCACACAAATAGCAGTGAAGAGGATGAGGAGAAGGATGTTTTAGCCCTCCAAGATGAAGAACCAGTAGTTGTTCTTGTTCCTCTTACTAGTTGGGTACAAGAAGTGACTCATTTCTTGCAGACTGGTGAGTGTCCTCATGGATTGAGTAAGTCAAAGAGGAGGTATTATAGGCTTTAGTCCATTTCCTATGTACTCTTGAATGGTTTTCTATTTAGAAAGGATTTTCATGGCATATTGTTGAGATGCATATATGTCAATCAGGTTGATAAAGTTTTGCATGAGTTTCATGAAGAATGAGTAGGTGGACACTTTTTAGCAAGACCTACAACTCTAAAAGTTATGAAAGAAGGCTATTATTGGCCTAACTTGTTTAGAGATGCACATTCTTGGGTTAGAAAATATAAAGAATGTGCCATGTTTGTAGCAAAAGAGAAGTTAGCAACACTGCCATTGTAGCCTATTCAAGTAGAACAACCCTTCATGAAGTGGGGTTTGAACTTTATTGGAGTCATAAATCCACCTTCAAGTGTTGGTCATAAGTGGGTGCTCACAACCACTGATTATTTTACTAAGTGGACTGAGGCTGTGGCACTAAAAGAAGCAAATGAGACAGTTGTTTTGAAATTTTATTTAGAGCTGATAACCAGATTTGGTGTTCCTGAGTCTATAGTTTCAGATAATTCTCTTGATTTTGTAGGGAGCAGAATATCTAATTGGGTAGTAAATAATGGTGTTTATCTCAACACCTCATCTAACTATTACCCTCAGGGTAATGGACAAGTTGAGTCCACAAATAAGAACCAGCTCAGAATTATTAAGAGGACCATGGAAGGAAATTAGAGAGCTTGGCATACCAAGATTAAATCAGCCTTATGGGTTGATAGTGATAGAATTACACCAAAGAGATCCACTGGAATGTCACCAGACATGCTTGTGTATGGTAAGGAGACAAGATACCAATTTCACTTGAGTTTCCAACTCTTGATCTAGCTAGCTAGCTGGATATGATTGAAGAAGAGCCTATGACAACAAGGTTGGCTCAACTAGTTGAGTTGGAAGAAGTGAGAAACAAAGTAATGAGAAAGATTGAGCATCACCGAGCTCAAATGAAAAGATCGTTTGATAAGAGGGCAGCTTCTAGAGTGGTCAAAGAAGGTGACATTGTCTTGAAATGGGATGAATTCAAGAGCAGGTCAGGCAAGCATACAAAGTTTGATGCTTTTTGGAGTGGACCTTACATGATCTCTGAGTGCAAGCAACACAATGCTTTCCAACTATCTAAATTGGATGGTGAAGTTGAACCAAGCCCAGTGAATGGGATTCACCTCAAGCATTGCTTTTGAGGTATGCCTAAAATCTGTACATATTTCAGTAGTTTCTAGTTGTTAATAAGTGCTTTTGCACAATAGGTCAGTTACCAATTTTGTTTTCCCTAAGTGCCTAGTGCATAGTTCTATAGGAATTATAAGGAGTTTTGATTACTACTGTAGTGCACTATAGTTATTAAACAAAGTACTCATTATATGAAGCATGAGAAAAATGTATATTCACTACCACACATAGAAAATACCCCCTTTATATAGCTATAGTGTGTTGCAGCAGTGTTCTTTAGAGTTGTTTTATTATTACCTTGTCATAGTTCATTTATTATAGCCATATCATTCCTGACAGCAAGCTATTTCAGCTTACTGTCACAAACCACATACCTGTAATCAATGAAATAGGGTAGGTTTTGAGGATTTTTCAGAGTTCTTGTTGTGTTATAAGTTGTGTTTTTATTTTTCTAAAAGTTTCAGTGACTATGTGCCCAATGGAAAGCATAAGGCAGCTAGTCAAAATGTTTAAAAGGCAAACATATAGCAGATGTCCAAAAAAATGTTACCTATTTTAGCTACAAGCTCAATCAAGTAGAGCTTTAGTTTTAGAACATACAAAAAGGTACATTTCATTCTATTATTATTACATTCAGATGCATGAAAACATAATGGAAATATTACATTTCTATGTTTCAAATCTAGAACAATAAGGGAATACATTTTTTCTGAAAAATAGTAATCTTTATTAAAAAATGAATGTACAGTGTCTCTCACAAGTCATGAGACTAACTGGAGATAAGCAACAAATCATACGTTTGCAAATACAAAAATAAAGTAAATGCAGAAAGGGAAGGGTGACTCATCATTGCCTGAATAACGAGTCCTCTTTGAGTTGTTTTGCATCTGCATTCTTTAGCCTTTCACCGCCCTACGTCCAGTTATGCCTCCTTGCTGCATGCCTGAGTACCTGCATTTGATAAGATAGTGTTGTTAGAGAAATGAGAGTTATCATTCCATATCTGCATATGCATCTACAAATTTATAACCTATTCCTCATATGCATCACAACAGCCAATATCTAATTAGCAAGAAATCAGGCATGCATTGTTTTTATCTAACTTGTTTGCTTCATGTGTACGAACAAGAAAATAAATGTGTGTTGGTTACATATTTTATGTATGAGTGGGAGTAAATGAGGCTCCCACAAGGGTTGAGCCCAGCTCATAAAATCATCAATTACAAGTAAATCATTTTGTGCTTGTATAATAGATGTGTGAAACTTTTCTTCAGTATTTTTATACTAGTACTAAAAACAGTTCAGAAAACCCCCATGCCATAAGGGTTTTTTGTACTTTCCTCAGTATTAGTATGAGATAATTTTTCTAGTCAATAGAAGCTGCAAAACACGTAAACAAAGTGAACATGGTCAGCTTAAAGGAGCAATCATAACTGCATGATGAAGACAGTAAAGGAGTAGCAGTATGTATGCATGAATCACAAACCTGTGAGGCTGTTAAGCACCATGCTAATTATTTATTCAATGAAGGAGGCCACTATCAAGGCTCGTGAGATAATGGAGTAGGTCCAATATGAAGATTGATGTGAAACAAAGATCACAGATGAGAATCTCCAAACAAATGACAAGGGGCAAGTGTTAGAAAATGAAATAATATTATTAGAAAAATGCTCTTAGTGAGCTTGTGATGGACAGTATAAACAAATTCAGATCATTAACTGAGTATTGAATAGCATCCCAGCAAATATTTTTTCAATCAATCTCTTTGTGCAATGACAGTTATGGAAATATAGCATTGTAAACAAATTACCAAAATGCGGTGTTATGCAAAGAAATGAAAATAGTTTGATACTCTCA
The DNA here is from genome assembly GCF_030272615.1 of Cryptomeria japonica. Lineage (NCBI taxonomy): Eukaryota > Viridiplantae > Streptophyta > Pinopsida > Cupressales > Cupressaceae > Cryptomeria > Cryptomeria japonica. Next base: position 696,007,534 of record NC_081414.1, read on the forward strand.
ATTTTGAGCAAAATTATCAAAGACAGTAATCAAAATGCTTTACAATAGTGCAAATCATAGTTAAGTATTTTTTACTATTATTCAAGGTTAGTACACTGAACAGTTTGTGATCTTATCCCTTACCATATGTAGTGAAAGGTCATCAACATCAGCGAATAAGGAGGAATTTATGACAATCACGAAGTTGTTGCCTTATAACTGCTATAAGGAGTACAAGAGCTTACACCTTATGAGAGAAATCACAGTGGGATATTTCATATGATAACAACAAAGATAGAAATGATAGAGGAATGGGTTGTAGTTGTATACAAGGTGAATTTTGCATCAGAATATTCACTGAGCTTCAGAGTTCATTGCCAATTACATTAATTTCAAAGGGCTGCTATTTGAACCAAAGAAAGGTGTATGGGCTATATCTTCATTCTTGGTTTCAAAGGACAGAGATGTCAAGAACAGTTTATGAATGAATAGATACCTGATATAAAAACCTTTGCATGCACGGTCAAACCAAAACACAATACAATGGTAAGTTTTGAAGTAACAGTCTATTTAGCAATTTAGCTTCAAGGATGTAATCATAGTGTAGCAAAGGCAACTTTTGTGATAGATCTAATCTCTAAGGCTCACGAGATCCAAAAACACAAATCTGATATAAATAGTTGTATATGATCTAAAATTGAGTCATTAAGACAGTGAGTAATCAAAGGAAAAAGAAGAGTGCATCATAAGCAACCACATCACCATGGAAAGTAGCAAGTAATACGAAGTTTTACTGTCACAGTTCAAATTCCAGAGTGGGATACTTTTTATGTGCATATTGAACCAAATGAGAGACATTGAGATCATAGTCCTTAGATGGAGGAGTAAGTAGAGATTTGTATGAATTTACATCTATCACATGAGAAATCAAAAGACATCATAGGCAATAAAAGTGATCAAGAGCTTAATTGAGTTATACAATCATCAATCAAAGAATAGTTGCGCATTCATGTAGACAGTATCATCAAAGTAGTGGGTTATAAAATAGTGATAGAGTATTCAAAGGAGATTTGAGTAAGTAATGTCTTGCCATAGTCACATAGGAGAAGTCAAAGCCATAAGGAGAAGAGTAAATAGCAAAAATATAGTATAAACCTCAATGACAGACATAGCTACCCATTCACAAAGAGAAGCACAAATCAGTCACTATATGCCAATGACAAAATCGGCCCAGAAAATGAACACATTAGTGCAGTCACCAATGATCTAAAATGAATGGAGAGCTCAACCAAGGGAAAACAATGGATTCAATATACAGCAAAGAGAGAGGCCTCACAAATGGTATTGTCAAACAATACTGTACAATCTCCATATCACTATCTCAGGAAGTGGGAATGAAAACCAATAATACAATTTTTATAGTAAAAAACTAATGCAATCATCAATAATTGGATGCCACCAAAGAGCTTCAGGACATCCAACTAGTGAGATGCAATGATCCTATTCATTGTTTAGATTAAGTTCATGTCAAGGTGTGCACTCAATAAGCTAAGCAGTGAGTAAGCATCAAAACCTCATAATAACAGTAGTGATATAAGGAAAACTTGTTTGAAAATAATCAAATGCTCAGTACTAGAAATCACAATATGATAGATAAGGCACCATTCTCAGCTTTCAAATGCCATAAAGACACATTAAAATCATAGTCACAGTGATGTATGCAATGAAATATAGGGTTTGACAGTCCTCAAGAGGAAAGAAAGAGACTCCATTCATCAAGAGAGAAAAATGCTAGGATTCACCATGCAAAGTAAATAATGAGGAAGGGGTAGGGCATCATTCACAAAACTATTGAGAGCTAGTGATTTCAGTGTAGTGAATGAAACAGTGAAAGTAAACCCAATATTATGACAGCCTTAGTGAATAGCACAAATCAAATCCATAAGAAGATTTTTTGATGCAAACATAGTAATGATATTGCAGTCATTCATAAGGTATTATGCACTCCGATAGCATATGAACAATGGATTGAATACAAAGAGCTATTTCAAGGACAATCAAGAATGATGTGCACTGGGACATATCTGCCCTCCTAAAGCCATGTCATAGAGAAACATCAATCTAACATGAGAGAAAGTAATAATGGTTCTTTGAGATAGTCATATCTTTAAAGACTTTCATGAAATATTGATTATAAGGCTTCCCTAGATCATAATGTAGTCTCCTTGATAAAGAAGAAGGCACTAAAATGCAGTGGGACGGGGTATAAAGATAGCTACAGGTTTCTAAACAAAGGTTGCAGACCACATTCCTCACAAAAATGACAGTTAGAATAGTGCATGTACAGCTCCTTGTAGCATCAATAACAATGAACAATTCATGAAATATCAATGATCAAAGGGACACACCGCAAGGGTATCAGCTCTTCAAGAGATCAAAAGTAGGTTTAACCTCACCACAAGATAGTAAGGGGTCACCCAAGAGTAAATAAGGTGAACAACGATCATGTGTAATTCAAAGACAACCTTTGTGAGGAATAAGGAATACAATGATCATTTCATTATCATTGTCATCAATATAGAAGAACAGTCCAAGAGGCCGCAAAGAGCCTACCAAAAACACAAAAGAAGATACTATTGACAGTAAGGGCAAAATATATCAGGGATGAAGCTTACCATGATTTTTCCTATAGAAGTTCTCTTCAAATCACTATGATTGCAGCTCAAGAATGTCTTCCATTTCAAACCCTTGCTTTTACCATGGCAACACTTGCTGGACAGAAGATGCAAATGAATTGAAGAGTAAAATGTTCTCATCTTTGCACTTTTGTTATAGGGTTTCCCAACCCTAAGAACCTGATAGAAGCAGAAGGCTTTTTGCATTTATTTCATAAAATATTTTTTCATATTTTATGTCATGGCCCTAAAAGTTCTTTTCTATTTTGTGTTTTATAAATGTAACGCCATAAAACGGTTAGTCTGGGGGTTAGTCAAATCAACATAGAACTAAACCATTAAAAAGCATTATCAAGAAAGATTAAGCATAGAATCATATGAGAGATAAAAACCAATAAACATTAAGACTTCACTCATGATGCTCCCTACGCCATTAGCTCTCCCTTGTTCCTCTCCTCTCCAAGTTCCCAAATGAGTGTAGCTCTCAGTAGTTTTTTGCACTATTTTTGGATGTCTTATGGAGATTCAAGAGTATGAAGTAAATGCTCATGAAAATGCAAACATGAACAAGCTAAGAAATGAGATATTATGTAACTAACTAAGATTAATTTTAGACCAAAGTGAATTATGATAAATACTCTCTAGATTTTGCTATAAGTTAGATGCATGCAAGTTTTTAAGATCTAGATTATGAAGAAATGGGCTCTATTTATAGGAAAAATGGAGCAATGGATGGTTGAGATTGAGTAATCTCAACAATGGTCAAGATTGAAGGGCTTAAGATCCATGTGACGGATTTCAACCCAATCCTAGGATGACAAATGTCAACATGAGATGGGCTGAGGGGAGAGGGAAGAAGCATTAAATGCTTGACATGACCTGAGGGTTACTCTAGGGGGTAAGGTTAAGGTTGGGTTAGAGTCATCCACTGGATAAAGCTTTTATCCAAGGGGTAAACTCTTGTGCAAGGGTTAATTAATAACCAAGGGTAAAGATGAAGGTTGAGTTAGGCAAAAAGTCTTCAACCTTTCCCAAAAGGGTAAGTTAACCATTAATGGTTTGTAAGACTTTGGGGACAACTTTGTAAGAGTCCTTCCAAATTTGGGGAATCTCAACAAGTTAGCTTGTTGAAGGGATAAAGCCTTTATTACTTTTTTTGGAAGACTTTCTTTCAAATTTGGGGAAAGGGGATGGTTAAAGTGTTTTAGGCTTAATTGATTGGGATTAGAAAAGTCTAGAAAGTGTTTAGAAGAGTCTAGAAGGGGATTTAGGATTGCAAGTGGGTTTGGTGGGTGAGGGAAAATGGGATTTTTATTAAAATAAAAGTCATTTATTTCAACAAATAGGTGCAACTTGCATTTGTAGGAGAATGAAAGTGGGGGGTTTGTTTAACGATTTAAATAAATGTTTTATTTATTTAGTTAAAAGAGGAAAGCGGATTAAATTAAATAAATAGGATGTATTCATTTAATTGATTGTCAATTTGGTTTAATGAATTAATTTAAATAAATTGGATAATTTATTTAATTAATAAGAGAATGTTTTGAGAATGAATTAATTAAATGTTAATTCAATTAACTAGTTATGGATGGTTTATTAATCAAATAAATAGTAAATATTCATTTAATTAAGTGGACAGTTTTATGTGACTACATTTGCCCCTCTTTGAGACAATGCGGTTTATCGCATCGTTTCAAAGAAAGAAAAATAGGTGTGAAGAAATATGCCCCATAACGTTAATTTAATGGGTGGTATTCCCCCTCGAGAGATGGGCCGAAATTTTTTGAGAAATCAGGCGATCTCTCGAAAAAGAACGAGAATTGGTGGGGAAGTAGAATAGAAGAATTTAGCAATAACTATGAAAGAATAGAAGAAATTGAGAGTGAATATGGAGAAAAGGGCAAGCCAACGAGTACTCTTAAGTCATGCAAGAGATACAGTGCAAAGGTAGTGTGTGTTTTTGATTGATGCTATGCAATTGATCAAAATTGGTTAGACAATCTGGTGCAATCGGTTAAATTGCCCCAGTTGAGTCAAAGCATGACAGTTGATGTCAATTGTTCACTTGGACAGGATAAAGTCTGAGTAAGTGAATCAAAGTAACCTGATGAGACTTAGACAATTGATGTAATTGTCCGATGAAGTCAAGGTATATGAAGCAAAATACATGTTGAGACTTAGACAATTGATGTAATTGTCTGTTTGGATTGTGTTTGATTGGTTAATCAATTGATAGTGTTTGCGTTGTGATGGATGGTTGTGGTGAATCATAGTAGCCCTGTTGAGACGAGGTCATTATGAGAAATGCCTGTTGTAGTCTAGGTTTGCCATGATCGATTACCTATTGAGACTCGAAGATACTTGATCAAAGTATCTGTTGATAGTCTAGGTGTGCGTGAGTCGATGCACCTGTGCAGACAGAGTAACTTGCTTGGCTTATAGGATGACTTAGGATGGGAAACACAGTCCCTCTTTTTAGAGATGGATGGTGATGAACGTGGCTGGATTGGGTTGATAAGATATGATGAAGGGATTTATGATGATGACCTAGAGAGGGAGGGTGAGGGGGGGATTCAATGTTAGATAGAAGATATGGAGGACCTAGGACCGAGTCCTATGGAAGAAGATGAGTAAAATAGAGTATGTATTGTTATGACTATGTATGCATGATATGCAGCTATATGGATGTATGGATGGGTGGAATGCAACAGAATGCAATATATATAGATGGGATGGAATGACGATCCATAGTGCTTTTATTTTCATCATTGAGAAAGGTAGTATTAATCTTGGATGAGGCAGTAGGAACCAAGGTTGGAAAATTTGTACCTATAAACAAGCAACATAAATAAAGAATATGGACCCTCTATAATGGTTCATGCTCATATGGTCGAGGTATACGCTGTAGTCAGAAAGTCGTAGTGATCCATGACTGTATTTTGCATAAGATCACGTAGCTTAGTGAACTTCCCATGTAGACACCATTAGTACATGCCCCAGAACTTCATTGGAATAATTCACAGAAGATACACAAATAATGCTTAGGAACCATCCTAGCTACTCTAATCACTTATGGATATCCCGGAGTAGCATAGGAACCTCATATAAATAAATAAATAACTTTATCAAACCAACCAAGTACTTGATAGCTTAAACATAATTTTCTTGTCAAAGAAAAAGATGTCATCTTGTCTTTGTTTTGGTAAGGAAGGATGCATCTGTGTTGAAGACAGTTGTGTGTCCCTATTTTTGATTGTTTGGTCAATGTGATAAATGATCATTGTTTTGAGTAGCTTCAAAAATGTTTGTTTGTGATGTGTATGTATAAAGGGTTTTATGCATTGCCATGTTTTTGGTTGATTTTTCATGTTTTATGATGTTTTTGGATTTTGTGAGTGTTTTTCGAATGTTTTTGGAATTTTATGAGATAGTTTTTCGAATGTTTTTGGATTTTATGAGACAGTTTTTCGAATGTTTTTGGAATTTTATGGGATAGTTTTAAATGAAGAACTCAATGAATCACAAGTGATGTAGAATCCACTTCCATCAATAGGTTTAAGAGCATTGCCCCCAGTTTAGACATGACTATGAAAAAGTGGTATGCAAGACACATGAAGTACTATCCTTGATTGCAAATCAACAACAAGCCATGGTGTGACTGATGGATGAGTAGGTGCAATGAATGTGATCACAACAAGCCTGAAAGACAATGGATCCATAGCCTTTACGAGTGGCACCTATTTTCCAGGTTTTTACCATCATACTTATCCAAGGTGCCACCAGAGTGGTTGTTCACCGTTTGGATGCATGATTTTTCTTTACTATTTTGATTTTTTTGTATTTTCTTCGGGACATTTATATGAACGTTTTTGGTGTCTTTTTCGATATGTATTGGAGCTTGATGCTTTGTACAGCTTATGTATGAAACTGTTTGAGGTGCATGCTATTGATCAGATATGCTAGGGATTCTCCTTCTGAAGTAGCCAACTGATATGCCCCGAACCCAAATACAGCAATGATAACATATGGATCCAACTAGTTTGATTCAAATTTTCCCTGATGTTCTATGTTTGGTTGGTTACGAGGATTCTCTCAAAGAACAAGATCACCTACCTCAAATGTATGGGGTCTAACTCAATGATTATAGCTTCTGCTCATGCGTTGTTGATAGGCTTTGAGGTGGTTGTATGCAACTTGTCACCTTTCATCAAGTAGCTCTAAATCTTGGAGACATGATACTCTATATGTTGCATCATCTATGAGATTATGCAAGGAAACCTGTAAAGATGGTATCTCAACCTCAATGGGTAAGATAGCTTCTGCTCCATAGACCAATGAGTAGGGAGTTGCGCCTATAGGGGTTCGAATGCTAGTTCAATATGCCCATAGTGTTGGATTTAATTGAACATGCCAATCATGGTTGGCATCATTGACTGTCTTCTTGAGGATTCTTAATATGTTCTTGTTTGATGCTTCGACTTGACCATTGCCTTGTGGGTAATAGGGAGTGGAAAAGTGGTGTTGGATGTGAAACTTCTCACAGAGCTCATGGACGTCTGGATTCTTGAATGGGAGTCCATTATCTGTGATGATGGATATGGGTGCACCATATTGGTAGATGATGTAATTAAGGATGAATGAGGCAATCTGCTTGACGGTGACTTGGGTAAGTGGAACAGCTTTGATCCACTTTGTGAAATATTCAGTGGCAGTAATAATGAATTTGTGGTCATTGGATGAAGATAGATGGATTTTACCCACAAGGTCAAGTCCCCATTGACAAAAGGGCCATGGTGTTGTGATTGGTTGCAATTCTTGTGCTAGTGCATGTATCAGGTCTCCATGAACTTGGAATTTCTTGCATTTTCTGACAAAATAGTAGGAGTCTTTTTCCATGGATGGCCAATAGTATCCAATGCGCATGATCTTCTTTGCTAAGGAAGGACCTCTTGCGTGAGTCCCACAAATTCCTTCATGTACCTCTTCCAAGGTCTTTGTTATCTCATCCTGCTCCAGACATCAAAGCAGAGTACCATCAAGACTGCGTCAGTATAGGGTTTCAGCAATGATGGTATATCGAGCGGTTTGGCAAATGAAAGCTTTATGTTGGTTATTCAATCTATTAAGAGGAAGTGTGTGATCACATAGATAGGTGTAGAATTCACCATACCATGGGGATTTAGAACCGAAAAGGTGGCATATAATCTCGGATTCAAGGATATCATAAGAGGGAATCCAAAGTTGTTCTACCAAGAACTCATAGTGTGTTGGATTCTGTGGAAGATCTAGGAGAGATGCAATGGTAGCCATAGCGTCAGCAGCTCGATTCTGATCTCTATGTATCTGCTCAAAGGTGATAGTAGTAAATGATGCTTTTAAACTGTCCACCATTTTCTTGTATGGCATGAGTTTGTCATCCTTGGTCTGATATTCATCAGTTACTTGTCAGATGACCAGTTGAGAGTTGCCATATATCTGTAACTCTTTCAATTTCCATTGTATGACTAGTCGGAGTCCTGTGATCAAGGCCTCATATTCTACTATGTTGTTTGTGCATGGAAATGTGAGCCTATAAGACTTCAGGATTCTGTCATCTTGAGGTGTGATAAATAGAATGCCTACCCCCGAGCCATGCCTAGTGTATGAACCATAAAAGTATAGTTTCCATGGTGGTGTTGTTGTGATCATGAATATCTCTTCATCTAGAAAATTGGAAATGAGAGGATGATCGCCTATAAGTGGTGCATCGACCAATTGATCTGTAATAACTTCCCCTTGATAGCCTTATGGTCCACATACTCGATGTCAAATTCACTTAGAATCTTACCCATTTGGCCAAACGGCCAGTCAATGCTACTTTGTTGAGTAAGTACTTTAGTGGATCGATCTTTGCAATGAGTTATACTTTATGTGTTAACAAGTAGTGCCTTAGTTTAGTAGCTGCCAAGATTACTGCTAGGCAAGCTCGCTCAATAGGTGTGTAATTGAGTTCATAGCTGACCATTGTGCGAGAGATGTAGTAAACAACACACTCTTTCCCTGTGCATTATGTTGAGCAGTAGCACTCCTAATATTGTATTTGTTGCTGAAATATAGAGTAATAGAGGTTTACTTGGATCCAGTGGGATCAAAAATGGTGTATTCATGAGATAGTCTTTAAGCATCTGGAATGCTTGATGGCATCTAGTATCCCATTGAAAGTGTATGTTTTTGTGTAACAGGTGTGTAAAGGGGTGACACTTATCTACCAGTTGTACAATGAATCTTCGGATAGATTGTAGCCGCCCTTGTAATGTCCTTAGTTGATTGATGTTCTTTGGAGGTGGCATGTCTCTGATTGCTTTAACCTTTGCAGGATCGACCTCAATGCCTTTGCTTGAGATAATGTATCCTAGAAGTTTCCCTGAGGTTACTCCAAAGACACATTTCTTTGGGTTGAGTCGAACATGATATTGCTCCAATCTATCAAATATTTTCTCTAATATTTCTAGATGACCTTCTCTTGTTAATGATTTTGCCAGTAAGTAATCAACATAATATTCCATTATGATATGCATCATATTATGAAAGATAGTGGTCATTGCTCTTTGAAAGGTCACTCCTACATTCTTTAGACCAAAAGGCATTACATTCTAGCAATATGTTCCCCATGGACATGTGAAGGTCCTCTTATGTTGATCCTCTGGTGCGATCTTTATCTGGTTGTATCCGGAAAAGCCATCCATGAGAGAGAGCATGGCATGTCCTTTTGTTAGGTCTACGATCATGTCAATGTTTGGTAGGGGGAAGTCATCTTTAGGACATGCCTTATTTAGATCTCTGAAGTTAGTACAGATACAGATGCCCCCATTTGGTTTGCTGACAGGCACAATGTTGGATATCCAATTTTCATAATCAATTGGTCTAATAAAACCAACATCTAGGAGTTTTTAAAGTTCTGCTTTGACTAGTACCACAATCTGGGGGTGCATCTTGTGAATCTTCTGTTTGACAGGCTTAGCTCCTTCTGCTACGATGAGGTGATGCATGACTAAATCAAGATCAAGACCAAGCATGTCTACATATGACCATGCAAAGTTGATTTGATGCTTCTGGAAGAAGTCGACAAATTTAGGTTGTTCCTCTGGAGTTAAAAGAGATGCCAGGTGTATGTGGTGAGGAGTTTCAGGAGTCCCCGCGTTTAATTCTTTTGTTTCCTCGATGAGAATCGTTGATCGTTCCTGATTTGCACTTGAGGGGAGAATGTCAAACCTTTCGTCCTCAGGTGCCTCAGAGAGGTTTTCACCATTGGATATGCTCTTTCTTTTTACTTTTGTGGGATCAAACAGTGCCACGGTGTGGTTTTCACTGGAAGATCCATGTTTTATTTTTATATTTTTGCCGTTGAAAGGTTTGGCATCTGCCCCAAAGTATGATGTGCTATTTAGTTCAATGGTGAATCCAACTTTGTGATCCCTGCTTGGTATGTTATCTCATAGTTCCAAAAAGTCAATGATTGCCTCATCATTTTGGAATTGGTCAAGGCATGGGGGATTAGGTTGGTTCCATTTGATGAGTTCAGGATGGATAATGGGCATTACCTCATTGATCAGGTTAAGTTCATAAGATGTGTCAGTGAGGTTTAAGACATTGTGGTGAAGGTTGTTGATGGTACTCTCCCTGTCAGAATCGAGCGTAGGATATGACGTAGGGTCTGTAGAAGGTGTTTCCAGTTCAGGAACCCAAGAGGTTTTAATCTGTGCTTCTCTGTAAACAGGGATTTCTTTGTGAGGTGTAGGTGGTGATGTGTCTTCCTTGTCTAAAGTATTCAGATGTACTGAATCAAATTCCCACTCATGTGAGTCGATCTCTGAGTCACTTTCCAATATTTGATTACTATACCATACTGAAATATACTTTGAGTTAAATATTGCAAGTGTGACCAATTGATGTACCTTTGGAGATGGAATGATTGGTATGGCAGGAAGGATTATTGGGATCAGTGAATCCGATACTGGGAGTATCGGCGTTGTTGAAAATGCTACTTCTGATGGAATTGTTGGTGTTGTCGATACTGCTAGGGGTTCTGATACTGCTAATGGTGTTATTGATGCAATTGCTACTGCTGATGGGGTTGTTGGTTTGATTGGTGGGATGATTGGTGTTGTGGATGGTATTGATGCTATTCTCAGTCGCATTGGGGCAATTGGTGTGGTTTTTGGTGTTGTTGATATAATCAAGGGTGACCTCTTTAGAGTATTAGGATGATATAAAGGTTTGTTGGGTTTCCCTTTGAATCTGAGCTTAGGAAGGATCTCCTTTTGAAAGCCTAATCTAGTGTTATCTTTAGGCTTTAATTTCGGCTGCAGCAGCTCATATCATCCTTGCTTGCAAGGTCCCAAAGCACTCTAACCATCATAGCCCATTCTTTGCATAATGAGAAGGCCTTTTCCATATTGATCTATGGGAAGCTTAGCTTATGGGATTTATGTGGTGATAGGATCTTTATAGATCCATTTTACAAAGTCCTCATCTCTGGTCTCCTCTTCCTGACTCTTTCCAAGGATAAAAGGTGCCAAAGTGCATACTGGCTTGACTAGTGGTGCTTGAAGTAACCTTTGAGGCTTACCATGAGTTCTAGGGGAATTTGGTAGTTGCCCAACACAAAAGAGTTGGCTAAGATTATACTCCCCAAGACCTTCCTCTGCCATTTTCATTTTTAGCTTCTCTTGCTTGGGTATAGTGGTGTTTGAACTGGAAAGAGAGGTTGGACTTACATATGATGTGGACGGGATAGCTTCTCTATTGTTGGGAACGGTAATCTCTCATTGATGGTTGATATTGTTACAATATGCAAATGGATTTGCATCGCCCAGGATTGTAATTTCTACACCGTTATGAGGAAACTTGATACAATGGTGGTAGGTGGATGGAATGGCTTGCATAGCATGTATCCAAGGTCTTCCTAACAATAAATTATATGACAAAGGAAGGTCCAGAACTTGACATATGATGTGCTTCACCACTGGGCCCACTCGGCTTGGTAACCATTAAAAAGCATTATCAAGAAAGATTAAGCATAGAAGCTTATGAGAGATAAAAACCAATAAACATTAAGACTTCACTCATGATGCTCCCTACGCCATTAGCTCTCCCTTGTTCCTCTCCTCTCCAAGTTCCCAAATGAGTGTAGCTCTCAATAGTTTGCACTATTTTTGGATGTCTTATGGAGAATCAAGAGTATGAAGTAAATGCTCATGAAAATGCAAACATGAACAAGCTAAGAAATGAGATATTATGTAGCTAACTAAGATTAATTTTAGACCAAAGTGAATTATGATAAATATTCTCTAGATTTTGCTATAAGTTAGATGCATGCAAGTTTTCAAGATCTGGATTATGAAGAAATGGGCTCTATTTATAGGAAAAATGGAGCAATGGATGGTTGAGATTGAGCAATCTCAACAATGGTCAGGATTGAAGGGCTTAAGATCCATGTGAGGGATTTCAACCCAATCCTAGGATGACAAATGTCAACATGAGATGGGCTGAGGGGAGAGGGAAGAAGAATTAAATGCTTGACATGACCTGAGGGTTACTCTAGGGGGTAAGGTTAAGGCTGGGTTAGAGTCATCCATTGGATAAAGCTTTTATCCAAGGGGTAAACTCTTGTGCAAGGGTTAATTAATAACCAAGGGTAAAGATGAAGGTTGAGTTAGGCAAAAATTCTTCAACCTTGCCAAAAAGGGTAAGTTAACCTATCAAGACAACCTTTAACCTTATATCAGGTTTCTAAGCAAAAGTGTAAGGTTGAGTTAGGCAAAAAGTCTTCAACCTTACCCAAAAGGGTAAGTTAACCAAAACAAAGACAAGATGACATTTTTTTCTTTGACAAGAAAATTTTGTTTAAGCTATCAAGTACTTGGTCGGTTTGATAAAGTTATTTATTTATTTATATCAGGTTCCTACACTACTCCAGGATATCCTTAAGTGATTAGAGTAGCCAGGATGGTTCCTAAGCATTGTTTGTGTATCTTCTGCGAATTATTCCAATGAAGTTTTGGGGCATGTACTAATGGTGCCTATGTGGGAAGTTCACTAAGCTACGTGATCTTATGCAAAATACAGTCATGGATCACTACGGCTTGCTAACTACAAAGTATACTTGACCATATGAGCATGAACCATTATGGAGGGTCCATATTCTTTATTTATGTTGCTTGTTTGCAGGTACAAATTCTCCAACCTTGGTTCCTACTGCCTCATCCAAGATTAATACTACCTTGCTCAATGATGAAAATAAAAGCACTATGGATCGTCATTCCATCTCATATGTATATATTGCATTTCATTGCATTCCACCCATCCATACATCCATATAGCTGCATATCATGCATACATAGTCATAACAATGCATACTCTATTTTACTCATCTTCTTCCATAGGACTCAATCCTAGGTCCTCCATATCTTCTATCTAACACTTAATCCCCCCCTCACCCTCCCTCTCTAGGTCACCATCATAAATTCCTTCATCGTATCCCATCAACCCAATCAAGCCACGTTCATCACCATCCATCTCTAAAAAGAGGGACTATGTTTCCCATCCTAAGTCATCCTATAAGCCAAGCAAGTTACTCTATCTGCACAGGTGCGTCGACTCACACACACCTAGACTATCAATAGATACTTTGATCAATTATCTTCAGGTCTCAACAGGTAATCGATCATGGCAAACCTAGACTACAACAGGCATTTCTCATAATGACCTAGTCTCAATGGGGTTGCTATGATTCACCATAACCATCCATCACAACACAAACACTATCAATTGATCAACTAATCAAACACAATCCAAACAGACAATTACATCAATTGTCCAAGTCTCAATGAGTATTTTGCTTCATATACCTCGACTTCATCGGACAATTACGTCTCATCAGGTTACTTTTATTCACTTACTCAGACTTTATCCTGTCCAAGTGAACAACTGACATCAATTGTCACGCTTTGACTCAACTGGGGCAATTTAACCGATTGCACCAAATTGTCAAACCAATTTTGATCAATTGCATAGCATCAATCAAAAGCACACACTACCTTTGCACTGTATCTCTTGCATGACTTAAGAGTACTTGCTGGCTTGCCCTTTTCTCCATATTAACTCTCAATTTCTTCTATTCTTTCACCATTATTGCTAAATTCTTCTATTCTACTTCCCCACCAATTCTTGTTCTTTTTCAAGAGGTCGCCTGATTTCTCAAAAAAATTCAGCCCATCTCTCGAGGGGGCATACCACCCATTAAATTAACATTATGGGGCATATTTCTTCAAACCTGTTTTTCTTTCTTTGAAACGACGCGATAAACCACACCGTCTTAAAGAGGGGCAAATGTAGTCACATAAAACTGTCCACTTAATTAAATGAATATTTACTATTTATTTGATTAATAAGCCATCCATAACCAGTTAATTGAATTAACATTTAATTAATTCATTCTCAAAACATTCTCCTATTAATTAAATAAATTATCCAATTTATTTAAATTAATTCATTAAACCATATTCACAATCAATTAAATGAGTAAATCCTATTTATTTAATTTAATCCCCTTTCCTCTTTTAAATAAATAAATAAAATATTTATTGAAATCATTAAACAAACCCCCCACTTGCATTCTCCTACAAATGCAAGTTGCACCTATTTGTTGAAATAAATGACTTTTATTTTAATAAAAATCCTATTTTCCCTCACCCACCAAACCCACTTGCAATCCTAAATCCCCTTCTAGACTCTTCTAAACACTTTCTAGACTCTTCTAATCCCAATCAATTAAGCCTAAAACCCTTTAACCATCCCCTTTCCCCAAATTTGAAAGAAAGTCTTCCAAAAAAAGCAATAAAGGCTTTATCCATTCAACAAGCTAACTTGTTGAGTTTCCCCAAATTTGGAAGGACTCTTACAAAGTTGTCCCCAAAGTCTTACAAACCATTAATGGTTAACTTACCCTTTTGGGCAAGGTTGAAGAATTTTTGCCTAACTCAACCTTCATCTTTACCCTTGGTTATTAATTAACCCTTGCACAAGAGTTTACCCATTGGATAAAAGCTTTATCCAATGGATGACTCTAACCCAACCTTAACCTTACCCCCCAGAGTAAACCTCAGTTCTCAAGCATTCAATGCTTCTTCCCTCTCCCCTCAACCCATCTCATGTCAAGACATTTGTCATCTTGGGATTGGGTTGATAGCCCTCACATGAATCTTAAGCCCTTGAATCCTGACCCTTGTTGAGATTACTCAATCTCAACCATCCATTGTTCCATTTTAACTATAAATAGAGCCCATTTCTTCATAATCCAAATCCTGAAAACTTGCATGCATCTAACTTATAGAAAAATCTTGAGAGTATTTAGCATAATTCACTTTGGTCTAAAATTAATCTTAGTTAGTTACATAATATGTCATTTCTTAGCTTTTTCATGTTTGCATTTTCATGAGCATTTACTTCATACTCTTGAATCTCCATAAGACATCCAAAATTAGTGCAAAAAGCTACTGAGAGCTACACTCATTTGGGAACTTGGAGAGGAGAGGAACAAGGGAGAGCTAATGGCGTAGGGAGCATCATGAGTGAAGTCTTAATGTTTATTGGTTTTTATCTCTCATATGCTTCTACGCTTAATCTTTCTTGATAATGTTTTTTTAATGGTTTAGTTTATGTTGGTTTGACTAACCCCTGAACTAACCGTTTTATGGCGTTACAATAAACACTTATAAATAAAAAAAGGGGTCACTTAAGTTTTGTTAGGGTTTTTTTTAAAATCCTCTTGTTTGTGCATACTTGTTAAACTTTATCAAAGATTATCATATAAATCATTTTTATAAATGTTATTTTTCAGTGCAAGAGGAGATACGTTGAATCCTTGAAGACTAAGTCAAAGTAAAGACGTAGTTATCTTTGGAGTTCATGCATACATCATGGAGTTGATTGGAGTTGTGTCAACACATGTGGGAGTGAATTTAGGTGATTTGGCTACCTAATTGTGACTTCAACCTCAGTTAGAGAGTCCTAGGGGTTTATCTTTCAATCAAGGGGTGTTTTGAAACACTTCACTCCTTGATTCTTCCAGTTCTACCCCTAATTTTTAGGGATTTTTAGTTGTATTCGCCCAAGGACTTTGCATTTATTTTGACTACTTTGTATGTACTTTGAGGGGAGTTATCTCTCAGTTAGCTACATGATTTGAGGAAGGGCTTGGAGTTCCTCAGTTTGGAGCCAAAATTCAAATTTGAATTTTGGGAGGCAGATTTTTTATAAGTGATTGTTTGTCACTCTTTTTTATCTAGTTCTGGAATTTGTACATGTTCAGCAACAGAGATCCTTGCTCTTGTAACTAATTACTTATGAGTATTTTCATATTTTCGTGAGCATTATTCAGATTTTGTAATGAGAAATACTCCTTGTTTTCAATAAGCAGTTATTTCCTTCTCTTATTTTATACGTTCTAAATATTGTTGTGAATGTTTTGGATGAATTAGTTGTGATTATTATCAAATAATCCTTCATTTTATCTCTTTACCTCAATGTTCAGTTCACGGTTAAGCATGTTATAGTGCAAATTAGTGATTGAGTTATAATATCTAGTAAATGGAGTTATGAAAACTATTTTTGTTTTCCTTCATACAAATATCAAAAAGATTGAACCTTTCATATGAGGTGTTTATGCAAAGTATGTAGTTTTGAGTTGTGAGCATTTTAGTTTCATTATTGGATTCTTGTGAGTTCCTTGTCATAGCAAATTCATTTCCAGTCATTGGTGGATCACCTTCTTTTTACCAGTAGTTTCATTTCATGCATATCCTTCTTCCCTTTTCTTGAAAATTCAATTAAGTTTTAGGTGAACAAATAGGAAGTCGGCCTATAATTTGGAGGTCTGCTCTCATAATAGGATTCTCACAACCTGAGAGTAGTCCAATGTGTCATGACATTGCAGAAAATTCAAACTTGCATCGGGTGGAAATCCCCATCACAACAATTAGTTAATTAAACAAACTAAATTTATTTAATTAATGGACAAAAGGGACATAAATAAAATATTTAATTAATTTATTTAGGACTTAGAAGAATTGTTAGTAAAAAAGGGGTTTGATTAATTAATTAAACCTAAGAGGCCAAATTAATCAAACTAACATCTGAAAACCTCAATTTTGTCAAATTAAGTCAAATTAGAAGTCAAATTAGGACAAATTGGATCAAATTGGACAAAAATGGGAAGAATTGGGAGAATTAGGTTAGTAAAGACTATGTGCATGATATGTTAAAAATATGAGACATATATGTTGATCATTTTTTAGTGTCTTCAATATATAAGAAGAATAAATGCAACATAAATCCTTGCCTCAGTAAAATCTTACGTTGGATATATATTAGTCAGCAATGGACTCAATATCCCAAGATCACTTTCAAAACCAAACAATACCTTCTATGAGAGAAAAAGAAGAGCAGGAATTGCTTGATTGTGTTGGGAAATGAGTTATAATCTATTGATCAAAGATTTACCTCATACAAAATGTACATATGATGCCTCGCTATATAGTCAAGGTTGAGAGCCATGACTAACTAGGATGATGACAAGTGTCTTAATCGAATCAAATAATTAATCCAATCCTTGACTTTAGTGTTGCATTTTCATCTCACTATTCATGCCCATCACCATTCAGTCCTGATCTCGTTAAGCAATGGTACACCAACCTTCTCAGTTTGGACTAGGATTTTTTGACTGGCAATCAAGTCTCAATTTGGGTGTTAGCCCCATCATGTCAATAAATGTTCCTATCAGTTATGATCTACTTAACCCGACCATCTCTGATGACAGTATGGTTAATCAACCTGATGAGACAGATGGCCAAGACAATCATGTCGATCGATCCCTCTCAAATCTAGATAATGCACTAGTTAACACACCATCTACATAGCTTATTACTTTGATTCCCATAATGGCTCATATGAACATGACTTCCAATGTGGTGCATGCTGCCCCCTTTGCTAATTTACTTACACGACATATAAATGTGTCTTCCACACAAACACCATCTTGGACTACTAGAATTTTATGCTATCTACCACCACCTATCACCTAAGCTATGACTAGGGGCATGAGTTACATAGTGTCATCATCTAATGTAAAATCTTACATTTTAGTATGTACTGATTATGTAACCAAATGGGTGGAAGCTCACACCATGACACATGCAAGAGATAATAAGGTGGTTGAGCTCCTTTATGAGGAGATATTTACAAGATATGGAGTACCAAGGGAAATTGTATCAGACCAAGGCCCACAATTTACTTCAACATTGATTGCAGCCTTGGTCAATGAATACAATATAAGGCACATAAAATCTACCCCATATCATCCACAAGCTAATGGATAAGTAGAGGTTACAAATAGGGAGCTTGAGGCCATTCTTACCAAGACAGTAGTTGTTCATAAAAAAGACTGGTCTCATAGACTTTCAAAAGCAATTTGGGCATACAGAACAACTTGGAAGACACCGATTGGTTTTACACCTTTTGAAATGGTGTATGGAAAAGCAACAATGATGCCTATTGAGTTTGAGCATAAAACTCTAAGGACAACTTTGCAATTAAATATGACACTTTCTGAAGCACAAAAAGAACGTATTCAGCAATTGAATGCTTTGGTAGAATGGAGAAAAGTGACTATCCAACAGACATAACTGATACAAAATCAGAGAGAAAAATGGCATGATAAATACATCAAAGAGAAAAAGTTCAAAGCAGGTGACTGGGCAATATTGTATGAATCCAGATATAAAGATACTATGTGAAAGCTGTAAACCAGATGGTTAGGTCCATATGAGATAGAGGAAGTTTTCAATAATGGAGTTGTTCGTTTGACCACAATTGGCCCAGTTCGGTTCAAGCTTTTGGTAATGGTCACATATTGCATCTTTATCATAAGTCAACCAGCAAAGAGGAGTTCCTACAACAATTTGCTAAAAAGGATCAAACACAAGTTCTTGCAGCAACTGATCAAGTTCTTGCAGCCACTGATCAAGTTCCTTTTACAATTGAGCAAAGTATTAGAGGTAAGGTTCTTGCAGCAACTGCAGTGAACATGCTTACCCCTTCATAATTCTCCATGCATCATTTCACAAAGATATTTCCATGTCTTATGGAAATATTATTCTCCATCAATAATTTTTTTCCATCCATGTCATCCCATCTCATTTCCTTATCTGTCATTTCATTTCATTTCGCCATTGTTTTCACGTGACTGCAGGTATGTACAAATTTTATTTTATTTTAATTAGGCATTTATGATTTCATTATGATTATTGCCTTTTCTAAATCTGTGTACACTTCCCTAAATCCTTTCAGCCTATGTGGACACGTGCCAAAGTAAGTTTGGGTGGGGGAGAGGGGGGGTGTTTTATGGTTCGGTTTCCAAAATTAGTAATTACTCATCCTTTTCAGTACCTTGATTTGATTGCTTGCCATCATTTCTTTAATAAGATATTCTTTGTCATAAGAAAGTAATGAACTTTGCTGCCAAATTTGGAAATAGGTAAGAAAGTTTCAATTGTTCAGTCTGTAGAGTATTTTGGTTCTTCGTTTCTCGGTTGCAGAGTTTGCTACATTAACAAATTAAGAAATGGGTGGAGATCCAATCCACCATGAACCAATAGTCCATGATGCATTGCTACAGAATTCTCTTTGTGAGCATTATTTCAGGTAGCATGGTTGGATCGTCTACTTTCTGAAAATAAGGGATTATAATGAAGAAATTGCCTTCAAGTTTATGCATTCATCCAACGAAGGAGAGGCTATTGTTAAAGAATTAAGGGTCATTGCTATAGAGCAGTGGATAGCTGAAGTTATAAGGTTGCCACAGGAAGGAGAATTGTTTCCAGAATCAAAAGACGCTAGAAGCGCCAGAGTAGAATTTACACTCCCCACAAATGGACCTCTAACAGTGGACAAGCAAGGAACCAGGAGGGTTTCCCTTCTAGTAGAGTGGCCTAAGGTGGCTTTATATGTAATTAAGTACATTACTTACGAAGGGAGGTATTCAAATTTACATTCACCCCATTTTAAATTGCTTAGTCATTTACAACATGGTCGGAGAGTGAATGTTCCTAATTTTTTATATCACCTTATTTCCACAAGTGCCAAAGAAACACGGAAGAATGGAAATCATTCTATCAACCATCATGGTTTGATAAAATTGCTGGTAGAACATCCTCTTAGGGATGTTTTATAGATGGAATGGGGGGTATTTAAAGACATATTGTAGTTTAGGGTTGAGGATCCTCCTGTAGCAAATGAGTTAGCAGTTGAAAAGGAGGAAATGGGAGAACCCTCTTCTCCCATAATTTCTGCAGAGAATGAATTGTTCATCATTGAAGAAGCTGTGATTATTACGGAGGAAGAGATGGTTGAGACAAACATGGAGCATCCCTCCACTTCTTTTCAAAGGGAATCAACATCTTCTAAAAGAAAAGGGAAGGAATTAGCAGAAATTAATGCAAAAGATGAACCTATGGTTCAACCACAGGAAATTCAAGTTTCTCCTGCAGCCAAGAGGTGTAGACTGAAGAGAAAAACTCCTGTAGCAAAGACATAGGTAGAAATCGTTCCTGCAGCCACTCCAAAGGTTTATGCAAGAAGAACTAGGAGTACTACCCAAAAAGTTCATCTAGTAAGTGATGCAACAAAGATTATTTCAATAGAAGCATCAGAAGAAGAGAGCCCAACAAAGGTTGAAATTCAGAAGGAGGATGATGTTGACAAACTTTTAAGTCTAGCATATGTGGCAGGACAGCTTGAGGAACCTGTTAAAGAAATTCCACACCCAAAGGTAACAACTATTAGACCTCCATCATCTCTCAATAGTTTATCTATTGCATTAACATTTTATAGGCAGTGGGAGATAGAAAGGGCTAGATTACAGGGATTTATTGACAAACAACAGAAGGAAATTGAAAAAAGGGATAATAAAATCAAAGAATTAGAAGCCAAAGTTGATACAATCACTAATATGGTCTCGGAGTTAATGCAAAGCAGGGCACCATCAAGAGTTTATGCTTTGGATTTGAAAGAGCGGTATTTAAATTTTAAATTAAACCACATTGTCAGGGACCTTAGCCCTTCTTTACCAAAAGAATTGAAACAAGGAGAACCTCATTCACTGCCAAATTTTCATGCAGTTATGCAAAGAGCCCCTAAATATATCCAACTAGGCAGGATGAAAACCAATAACTGGTTACCTTTGATCTTTCATCCCCCTATACTTATGTGGCCATTGTTGGGATGTAAAGTTATAGATCACCCTTATGACGCAGCTACAAAGGAGGCCAGATGGTCTAGATTAGAAAAGATGAAGGGGTTTTATTGGAATCTTCCTTCAGGAGGAACAGGTCAAGGAACCATTGGTTACTTAAGAGTTAGTGCCAGAATCAGGAATTTTCCTCTTGCTGGAGGATCAAAAAGACCTTAAAGTTGGAGGGCATGATGAGTTGAGACATTAGCATATTTTTATCCTTAGAACTCTTAAGCTTTTGTCATATTTTGATTTAAATAATAGTAATGATGTATCAGAAGTTTACTATATGTATTTCAGATGTTAGCCTGAACCCATTAAAACATGTTTTGTCTTTGCCAGTTTATTCTTGCAGCCATGTTATTCATTCTTGTTGCTATGCGAATTGTTTAGGCAATATCAGTGTGAAATTAATAGATGTTTTGATTAATTAAAATAGATGTGTATGTTCTTGTATGTACTTTCTTTTTGAGATTGCAGGAATAAATTGATGTTGTTAGGAAGGCTCTCTTGTCATGCCAGTTGCGGTAGGAGACATTCAAGGAGGGACTGAAAGATCAAATCAGCAGAAGTGCTGATGAGCATAAGGAACGGAAGAGGAAAAGTAATTGCACAAAGTTTACTGATGTCTTACTCAAAGTAGACATTAGTGTTGAAAATACCGCCACGATGTGCTATGATTGTGGTTTGGTTTGGATCCACATTATAAGCGACTTAACTACATTTGTTTTCTTTCTTGATTATTTATCCACCTCTTCTAATTGGTGTGATCTGTGTAATAGGAAGTAATTTTTTTCCTTTAAATAAAGGTCTTTATCTCTTTTCTGAGGTTAGATAGAAAAAGAGAGAAAGCAGAGCAGAGGATTTTGGAAATAAAGTTATAAGTGTTTTGAGTTTCCTTTGATGCTAAATCATGTAATGACTTCCGAAGAACAATGAATAAAAATATGTTATTCTGAGCACTTAGAGTTGTTTTTGGGAAGCCTGGAATCACTCATCCAAGGGGGCCCACTTGGTGAGTGTTCCTGTGCCTTTGTTAAGATTAGTTTTCTTCTTTAGCTGTAGTAGACGTTCTTGCATTGACTGTTCCTGAAGCCATTGGAAATAGATCCATTGACTGTTCCTACAACCAAACCAAAACAGAGTAATTTTTGTTTATCAACATTGAACTTAGGGGTATGTGCAAGATCATAGGGGACCAAAAAGTGGCAATGGAAAACAAAATGTGTTTTCAACCTTCCCAAACATGCCAAAATCTGCTTTGACTTTTTGTTTGGGTTGGTCAAAATTTGAATTTGGTTTGGTAATACCAAACCAAATCGGATATCCGATTTGTGATGTCACTATTGTGATGTCATTATTGTGATATCATACTTTTCAAATCGGATATCCAATTTTCTCAACATAAAAAATATAGTTTAGTAAAATGGGCATAACTTTTGCATTTCCTATCAAAATTTTGATTTTTTATAGGTGTTGGAAAGGTAATTCATAGACCTATCAAATGGATGAGGTATTTTGATAATATTATAGACCAAAAATTAATTATAATCATTTTAATTTTGTCCTTCAATTTTAAAACTTTAAATACTCATAAATTTTGCATACAAAGTCTCATTTTATTTTCCTATCACCTCCTTTATCTATCACTTGTCTATCTATACTTATATAATATATTTTATATATCTATTTCTTCTCTACTTATGTCACTTATTTTCTCATTCCATGTAGATAAATAAATTCTCAAGTTACATGCATCTCTGCATATATCTCCGTCTTTCTATTCATATCTCTCCCCCTCCCACTCCATCATTGTCACTCCTTATTTTTATATTTCTCTCTAATAATCTCTCTTCTCTCTATTTATCTCCCTCCTTTACCTTATCCTACCTATACTTATATATTACTTGTCTCTATCACCTCCTTTCTCTCCCTATCTTGTCCCCTCTCTCTCTATATCCCTATAGATCTATCTTCATGTATATTTATATCTCATTATCTCTAAATCTCAATTATTCACTCCATCTCTCCCTCCATTTGTCTTACTCTCTCTAACACGTTCTATCCATAGCTATCTCTATCTCCATCTTCACATCTCCATCTCTTTCCCTATCAATCTCTCTTTTTATATGTTTCTCTATCTTTATATATATTCCTCTATACATGATTAATCTACTTCTTTGTCTCTTCCTCTATCGCCCTCTTGAAGTATCTTTCCCTTTCTCTACTTTTATCTCTTTGTTTACTCCATTTTTATATATATTTTTCTCTCTCCCCACATCTTTCTCTATAGTGCCTTTATATATCTCTATATCTTCCTCTTTTTCTCTCTCCCTCTCTATCTATCCCTATCTATAATCTGAATCTCTCTTTCTCACTCTCTTTCACTATCTATATATCTCTATCTATCAATATTTCTCTTCCTTTATATCTCTCTATCTCTTCCTTTTTTTATCTCTCTCTTTACCCCTCTCTATCCATTTTTCTTCATCTCTTCATATATTTGTCTTTGTCTTTACCTCTCTCTTTATCTATATCTATTCACCTCCCTCTCCCTTTATCTTCATTTTTTATCTCTATCTTCTTCTCTCCTTTTCAATATCGAGATATGTCTACCTCTTTCTATCCATCCTTGTCCTTTAGTTTTTCTCCCTCTCACTTCATACTCTTTAATATCTATATCTCTATTTATGGCCTTGTCCTTTAGTTCTTTTCCCTCTCTTTAGTTCTTCATCTCTCTTCACCCTTATATCTCTCCTTATTTGAAAATTAGTATATATGGTCTCCTAAGGGGTTATATCATGTCCTAAGGGGTCATAGAACATCATATGACCCCTTAGGACACAATATGACCCCTAACAACACCATATGGTCTCCTAAGGGGTCATTTGGTGTCATAAGGGGTCATAAAACACCATATGACCCCTTAAGACACAATAAGACCCCTAATGACACCATATGGCATCTTAAGGGGTCATAAGACACCAAATGACCCCTTAGAACACCATAAAACCCCTAATGACACAATGTGGCATCCTAAATGGTCATATGGTGTCCTAAGGGGTCATAGGACACCATATGACCCCTTAGGACACCATACGACCCATAACACCATATAGTGTCCCAAGGGGTCATATGGTGTCTTAAGGGGTCAAATAACATCATATGACCAATTAGGACATAATACAACCCATGACGACACCTAAGGGGTCATAAGACACCATATGACCCCTTATAACACCATACAATCCCTTACAACACCATATGGTGTCCTAAGGGGTCATATAACACCATATGACCCCTTATAACACAAGAAGACCCATAACGACATGATATGGTGTCGTTAGGGGTCATATGGTGTCAAGAGACACCATATGACCCCTTAGGACACAATATGACCCCTAACGATACCTAAGGGGTCATATGGTGTCCTAGGAACCTTTAGGACATAATATGACCCCTTAGCACACCATACAACCCCTAATGACACCATATGGTGTCTTAAGGGGTCGTAGGACACCATATGATCCGTTAGGACACAATATGACCCCTAACAATACCTAAGGGGTCATATGGTGTCCTAAAGGGTTATATAATGTCTTAGGAACCTTTAGGACACAATATGACCCCTTAGCACACCATACAACCCCTAACGATACCATATGGTGTCCTAAGGGGTTGTAGGACACCATATGACCCGTTAGGACACAATATGACCCCTAACAACACCTAAGGGGTCATACTGTGTCGTAAGGGGTCATAGGACACCATGTGACCCCTTACGACACTATATGGTGTCTTAAGGGGTCATATTGTGTCCTAAGGGGTCATAGGACACTATATGACCCCTAACGACACAAAATGACACCTAACGATACCTAAGGGGTCATATGGTATTCTAATGGGTCATAGGACATAATTTGACCCCTTAGCACACCATATGACCCGTAATGACACCATATGTTGTCCTAAGGAGTCATATGGTGTCCTAAGGGGTCATAGAACACCATATGACCCCTTAGGACACCATACGATGCATAATGACACTATATGGTGTCCTAAGGGGTCATAGGACACCATATAACCCCTTAGAGGACCATACAACCCATAACAATATAATATGGTGTCTTAGAGGGTCATAGAACACCATATGACCCCTTAGAACATCATACGACCCATAACGACACCATGTGGTGTCTTAAGGGGTCATAGGACACCATTTGACCCCTTAGCACACCATATGACCCCTAATGACACCATATGGTGTCCTAAGGAGTCATATGGTGTCCTAAGGGGTCATAAAACACCATATGACCCCTTAGGACACCATATGATGCATAATGACACTATATGGTGTCCTAAGGGGTCATAGGACACCATATGACCCCTTACATGACTATACAACCCATAACAACATAGTATGGTATCTTAGAGGGTAATAGAACACCATATGACCCCTTAGAACACCATACGACCTATAATGACACCATGTGGTGTCTTAAGGGGTCATAAGAAACAATATTGCCCCTTAGGACATAATATGACCCCTAACAACATCATATAGTGTCCTAAGGGGTCATAGGACACCATATGACCCCTTAGGACACCATACAACTCCTTGCGACACCATACAACCCTTTACGACACCATATGGTTTCCTAAGGGGTCATATGGTATCCTAACGGGTCATATAATACCATATGACCCCTTAGAATACAAGAAGACCATAACCACATGATATGGTGTCCTAAGGGGTCATATGGTGTCATAAGACACCATATGACTCCTTAGCACACAATATGACCCCTAAAGATACCTAAGGGGTCATATGGTGTCCTAAGGGGTTATATGATGTCCTAGGAACCTTTAGAACATAATATGACCCCTTAGCACACCATACAACCCCTAACGACACCATATGGTGTCCTAAAGGGTTGTAGGACACCATATAGCCCATTAGGACATAATATGACCCCTAACAACATGTAAGGGGTCATATTATGTCCTAAGGGGTCATAGGACACCATATGACCCCTAAGGACATTGTATGGTGTACTAAGGGGTCATATTGTGTGCTAAGGGGTCTTAGGACACCATACGACCCCTTAGCACTCCATACGACCCCTAACGACACCATATGGTGTCCTAAGGGATCATATGGTGTCCTAAGGGGTCATATAACACCATATGACCCCTTAGGATACCATACGACACATAATGACACCATATGGTCTCCTAAGATGTCATATGGTGTCCTAAGGGGTCATATGGTGTCCTAAGGGGTCATAGGACACTATATGACCCCTTAGAACACAAGAAGACCCATAACGACATGATATGGTGTCCTAAGGGATCATATGGTGTCATGAGACACCATATGACCCCTTAGGAAACAATATGACCCCTAACGATACCTAAGGGGTCATATGGTGTCCTAAGGGGTTATATGATGTCCTAAGAACCTTTAGGACACAATATGACCCCGTAGCACACCATACAACCCCTAATGACACCATATGGTGTCTTAAGGGGTCGCACAATATGACCCCTAACAACACCTAAGGGTTCATATTGTATCCTAAGGGGTCATAGGACATCATATGACCCCTAACGACACAAAATGACGCCTAACGATACCTAAGGGGTCATGTGGTGTTATAAAGGATCATAGGACACCATATGACCCCTTAGCACACCATACGACCCTTAATGACACCATATGGTGTCCTAAGGGGTCATAGAACACCATATGAACCCTTAGGAAACCATACGACGCATAATGAAATCATATGGCGTCCTAAGGAGTCATAGGACACCATATGACCCCTTAGGAGACCATACGACCCATAACAACATAAAAATGATGTCCTAAGGGGTCATAGAACACCATATGACCCCTTAGAACACCATATGACCCATAACGACACCATGTTGTGTCCTAAGGGGTCATAAGACACAACATGACCCCTTAGGACATAATATGACCCCTAACAACGTCATATAGTGTCCTAAGGGGTCATAGGACACCGTATGACCCCTTAGGACACAATACGACCCCTTAGGACATAAAATAAACCTCAATGACACATAAGGGGTCATAGGACACCATACGACATATAAAAACATCAAATGGTATCCTAAGGGGTCATATGGTGTCCTAAGGTGTCATAGGACACCATACGACCCATAGCACCTTATAGTCTCCCAAGCATATGATGTCCTAAGGGGTCATACGACACCATATGACCCATTAGGACACAATAAGACCTCTGATGACACCTAATGGGTCATATAGTTTCCTAAGGGTTCATAGGACACCATATGACCCCTTAGGACACCATACGACTCCTTATGACATCATATGGTGTCCCAAGGTATCATATGGTATCCTAAGGGGTCATATAATGTCCTAAGGGGCATATGGTGTCCTAAGGGGTTATAGAACACAATATGACCCCTTAGGACACCATAAGACCCATAACGGCACCATATGATGTCCTAAGGGGTCATATTGTTGGCAATATTGCATTATAACAGACAATGAAAGATTGTTGGCATTTCATAAGGATATTGAGAAGGTTGTTGATGATTATGGATATAACTGATTAAGGATGTTTTACTGTCTTGATATTATTATTTTGTCATTGATGTTAAGAAATTGATTTTCTAATTCAATATGATGTTGCCATATCTTGAGAAGCATGATATGAATATTATAAAGATGTCGGTAAAAGACACAGGAAAGAATATGATGAATAAGGGGATGAATAAGGTATTCAATGGGCAACTAGTACCGAGTCAGACAATGATGAGATCATGATGTTTTAGATTGTTTTAACATCATACAATGTTGTAAAATGTAAAGGTTAATACTATACTATGTTATCAAGCAAAGAACCTAGTCGGTAAACCCTAAGGAACCTAGTCGGTAAACCCTAAGGTTATCGCTATCGGTTAATGAAGGCAGACTGTCTACCGAGTGAAGTTTAGTATTCACCGAGTTGTTACCGAGTTGTAACCGAGCTATAACAGAATGCATTAAATGGTTACATGCGTTATTTAATGAAGGAAGCTGATGAGCTGGAACTGATTAAATGATTAGTGAGCCATGAATGAAGTTTGTTAACAAATCTAAGGTAATGGAAAGTCGGCATGAAGATCTATAGCTCAAATTGAACCGCAATACCCTGGCACAAGTTCCAAGACTAATATGCAAGTTCCTAGGTGGGGTAAAACATTTTCAGATTGAAAGATGCATTGAACCTGGACAAGATCAAAGATCTTATGGTTATGATTGATCATGGGAAATGTGATCAAGGAGATTAAGCGATTACCTTATTGTATTATAAATAGGAAATTGTTGATAAACAATGTATGCGGGCAAGTGTATGCACAAGGATGCAACATAGTGATTACCGAGCACAAAAGCTTGATGACCTATTTGAATAACAAAGTATAGAAGCCTAGCAGATAAACAAGATTAGTTTTGTGTCTGGATTGTATTGAACAAATAGGAATCTGTTTTAGCATTTTAGATGTGAAGTTGCAGATAGATTTTATTACTGTTATTTTGTGAAAGTGACAGAAAATCTCTTAACCAAGTGGACTTAACAGTCTTATTTGTAAAACCCTCTAGCAAGGTGACATTCTGATTGAGTGTTTGAAATCCTTTAACAAGGTCACTTTTAACAAAGTGAAGATCCAAATAGATCTGAGGGAAATCCCTTAACCGGGTCACATCTAGCAATGTGTTTGTAATCTTTAACATGATTTGCTTTTAACCAAGCATACTCTAGAAGAGTATATTTCTTAGTGGGTCCGAAATCCCACAGTGGTTTTTCCCTATTTGGGTTTCCACATTAAATATGGTGTTATGAGGTTTATGATGTTTATATGCTTTTGAGTTTATTAACACTTCTGGTTATATTATTAAAATATATGTTACCGAGGTTGAATCTGATGTTTTTATGGATAATTAAGTTTGTATGATTCACCCCCCCCCCCCTCTCATCTTGTTGGCTATTGGATCTGTACTTATATTAAGTATCAGAACTATCACATATGGTGTCCTAAAGGGTCATGGAACACCATATGACCTCTTAGGACATAGTATGAGCCCTAACAAAACCTAATGGATCATATGGTGTCTAAGGGGTCATACGATGTCTTGTGACCCCTTAGGACACAATATGACCCCTTAGCACACCATACAACCCCCAATGACACCATATGACCTGTTCGGACACAATATGACCCCTAAAAATACCTAAGGGGTCATATGGTGTCCTAAGGGGTCATAGGATGCCATATGGCCCCTTAACACACCATAGACCCCTAATGACACCATATGGTGTCCTAAAGGCTCATAGAACACCATATGACCCCTTAGAACACCTTAAGACTTATAAAAACATCATATGGTGTCCTAAAGGTTCATGAGACACCATATGACCCTTTAGGACACCATATTCTCTCTCTCATAATTTATTTTCCTCAATTACCCTCGATCACCTCTCTCCTCCTATGGGTTTATAGATACTTCCCTCTCCCCCTCTACCCACCCCCTAATTACTCTCTATGTCTCTCTTCACCTTTTTCCCCATCTCTCTTCTCTCTTTGTTGATACTTTCCCCTCTCCCCCTCTCCTCCTACCCCCTAATAATCTCAAACTCTCCCTCTCATTCTCTCTTCACCCCAATCACCCCCTCCCTCTCTCTCTTCACCTTCCACCTAATTACCTATAGCTCTCTCACACACACTCTCTCTTCCCCCCAATTAATCTCTCCTGCTCACCTCTCTCCCCCTCTCCTTTTTTGATACTTCCCTACGCCTTTCCTTTCCTTGTCCACTCTGAATTTTGTTGCTAGAGATGAGAAGGAAATGGAGAGAGACTAGTCTAGAGCTTAGGGAAGAGAGAGTGACATAGAGGAGGAAATTATGAAGAGGTAGAAATATAAGCACCTTGTAAAGCTTGAGAGATTTAATGAGGTATTCATTGATAGTTAGAGATATAGGTCTAGAGAGAGATGTATAAATATGGACAAAAGAGAGGGAGGAAGAAACAAATAGGTGGAGTGATAGGTTTAGGAGAGAGAGGTGGAGAAAGGAACAAACATAAATAACATGGTTTATCAAAATTTATCGAACTCAATAAAATTCATAAATTTTCTATTATTAATTAATTACTTATTTAGTTTATTTTGAGATGATTGTTCCAAAAATTCATGCAATAGGGAAATCATATGAAAAAGTGATGAGTTTTTAATGTTTTAAAAGTGAAGGATGAATTTAAATGAATTATAATTATTTTTTTAAAAAAATAATTGAAAATATACCTATTCCATATCATAGATCTCTTAATTACCTTTCCAACGCCTATAAAAAATCAAAATTTTGATATAAAACGCAAAAGTTATGCCCAATTTACTAAAATATTTTTTATTTTTAAAAAAAAAATCAGATATCCAATTTTACAACATAATTTTTTCCCTCCACATTTTTGTTCGGGTTTGCTTTGGGATTTGGCTTGGAAGTGACAAGCCTGGAAAGTCAACTGAAAAAATGTGTTTTTCAATATTCCTTGATTTTCTAGACTTTACATTGGTGGCTGAAGACTTTTTTTATAGCCAAAATTGATAAAACGAAAAGGGTTTTTTAAGGACATTCTTAGCTTTCCAACAATATAAGGATTGTCTTATTTCAACTTTAATAAATAATTATTATTTATTTTCTAATTGAATTCTAACAAAAGTCCTGATTGATAGACTGATTGAAAAATACTCATAACTTTCAAACCGCATAACATTTTTTGAATCTGAAACATGCGTCACATCCTATGCTTCGTCTACTATAGGGAAAAAAAATTTAAAAATGAATTTCATAAGGTTTTGACCAAGTTAAGGTGGTCAGACATAGGAGTTTCTGAATTTCTGAAAAGCTGTAGTAAAAAAATCATAAATAATTATTTACTTTATAAAAAATTATAAAAAAATATGTGTCACATCCAGACATGAGTCTAATACTTATATTATAAATCTTATAAAAAAATATTATGATTTGATTGTGATTAGGGTGGTCAGACATACACCTACTTCTTATCTTTTTCCTAAAGTTTTTGTACCACTGCATTGAAATTTGAAATTTTCATCAAATGGGATTTTTTTTTTTCAAAAAATAACTAGTAGCTTAAAAACTACATTCAATTTTCTATAGATTCTTTTCTTACATATTTTAAAAATAAAGTTCATAACTTATTCAATTTTTCATGTCAAGTTGCATAACTCTAATTTTTTAAAATTTCATTGCCACTTAAGGGCCTGTTTTGGCATACCATGATCCTGCACATACCCTTAGCCAGTATTGCTTGAATGAATTTATGTTAATGCAGAAGTTTTCCTATAGCCTTTCAATAGTTTCAATTCTTTCTTATCTTTTCCGCATAAGGTTAGCTGTTGCAGTAATGCATAGTAGCTATTGCAGGAACTTAGTGCACATATAGTGCATACCCATTTCAAGTATTACGTCCCTGGGTTGACAATCAAATGAACACTAGCTATGGAAATAGTGACTTTACCAAGTGAATGTCCAAACTTCGGGTTGAGACTTCAACTAGGGTTATTATTCTTATTGTTGGGTTGAACACCCCCAACTGTGCAATGCATGCTACAAGGTGCTAGTGTCCCACAATATCAACGATAAGTGACCTCACAACCTATCGTCTCACAACATCGATTCAGTTACTTGCAAGTACCACCTTCCCTATGTGGTTTCTAACACTCATTAATTACTAGGTAGCACTAATCTGAATCCCTCATCATATAATGCTCAATCCAACATACATCCTAATTATGCTAGGGCAATTATCTTCAGGGTATTACACCTCAAGTCCAACAACTTCCAAATGTGTGGTATCAACAACAATACATCGCTCCATAATAGAATGTTGTGACATGCACACAACCGCCCCAATATCAACAATCATCGTTGGTCCAACAACATGTCCCTATCTATCAAAATGTGACAAGCTACCAAAACCAGCCACAATAATCAAACTACATCCATTCACATCAATTGGTATACCAAGTACCACACTATTAGTCTACTACATTGTCTTTTGATTCGTTCCCAATCAATATTGAATGTGAAGAAATGAAAGCAAGCCTCAAAACCTTGTAAGATAACAACTCTGAGTGAGTTTTTAAATTTGATGAGCTTTGTCCTTACCTGTTCAACAAGTCAATAAGGGTAATGCCCTTCCCCAAATACTTTGAAATGTCAAAAATTAATAAATACAAGGGAAAGGTGATCCACACCATCGCATCAAGGAATTTTACATGGATTGTCAAGAGGTAGCATGGTGTGACAATTATCTTCTATGACAATATCCCAAAAGTCTAAATAGATCCTCTTTAGAATAGTTTTTCAAGTTGCCATTTGGCACTACCATGACATTCACAAACTTATCTAAGAGGTTTGTGGCTCACTACCATTATAATGTGGAGAATGGCATTTTCATGATTGATCTTTGTCAAACCAAACAAAAATGAGGTGAAAGTCTCTTAGACTACATTCAAAGATGGAGAACCCTCACCGGTCACCTGCCATGTACAATGCTCGACACTCAATTGGTCCTGATATTCATCAGTAATCTTCACCCAAAGCTTG
Source organism: Cryptomeria japonica (assembly GCF_030272615.1). NCBI lineage: Eukaryota > Viridiplantae > Streptophyta > Pinopsida > Cupressales > Cupressaceae > Cryptomeria > Cryptomeria japonica. The sequence continues at coordinate 696,040,180 of NC_081414.1, forward strand.
CATATCACATACAATTAAATTGTGCAATCACCTTCAAAGACATCATGTCTAAAGGACCATCGGTAGAAAAGGCTTTAATTAACAAAGGAATCATCAAACTCTACAAAGGGTATTCTAACAAGCCTAGTAATACTAAGAAAAGGTATTGGAACAAGAACAAGAATGTTGTAGGAAATGGGGTCATTGATTCCAAGATAGTGCAAATGATTATGGTCACAAAGCCACCACCCCCACAGACATATGCCAATCCCCCACAGGAATTGTACACCAATCTTTCCTCGCTGAACCATGTCAATTTGCCATCTCAGGCTTATCATCCACTACAAGTGCAAACACAAAATGCACATGCTAATAAGATAAATGCAATCATTGTCTCAAGCTCCTCCTTGCCAGATGGGCCACAATAACCTGCGACGCCATTTCATGCCCATGGCAGAGTCATTAAACATAATTTTCAAATGCATGGAGCAACCCAATATGGTTGTATATCCACAAACTGTTAGGGTTTTGGCAAATCCAAAGCAAATACAAATTAAAAATTATATGCAAATTCGAATACACAAAGATGAAGAAAAATACACAACACAAATAACACAAAGATTTAACGTGGTTCACCCAATATGGGCTACATCCATAGAACACAGTCGTTCAATCTTTTCTTATTATCTAGTAATACAATACAACACTATTACAATGCCCTTTTCATTCCAACTACTTATAACATGCAATTTTTAGGGCAACATACAAAGTTAACATTTTTTACGATTTTTTTCAATGTCAAATTTTCAACAAAAAAATGGCAAAAAAAAATTCCTTAGGGGTTGTGAGGCCCGGCCCAGCCTAGAACCCCGATGAAGATACATTACAAGTGTACAGTACTTGCATGATAGGGAGTATGTATGCTATGTTGAAGTTAAAAATTGAGCTTTGATACCATGTTGAATTGAATATTGAGCTTTGACACCATGTAGAATTTTGCAACACAAGCCTACAAGATCAAACGACAAACTAGAACACCTTCCACAAATGGGAGTAGCATGAAAAATATGCCATATTTGTTAAAAGAAAATATTACAAAATGAAATTACAATGCATTATGATGTGCTTATATAGAGAGCACAAGGATGCCCTAAAGTAAATTTAGGATAACTAAAGTGAAAGCATGAGGAACTAAAAAAATTTCAAATCTAGCTAAATAGATGCACAATCAAAGCAACTAGAAGCATAAAAGCACAACTAAGTGAACTTAAGAAAAAAAAACATAACTGGTTGTTAAAATTCTCTAGCACCCCACTTAAGTGAAACTTAGGGTGAAGTATAAAACCTCTAAATGCATGAATGCAAGATGGGTCCCAACAACTAAAGGGTTGATTAGGTATTCAAGTACAAAAAAAAGATCTCTTTAAGTGGAGAAAAGGAGAAAAACTACATTGAAAAAAATCCCTCTCCAAAAGTGAGAGATACAATGCATGAAAATAACATGAACTACTAAAAAAGGAATGGATGACTATGAAGCCTCCATACTAGTGTCCCAAAAGAATATGGCTTCATTAAGAACATCCTCGAAACACAAAGGACTTACAAACAATTGTCAAATGATGACTTTTATAGTGCTAAATGAAGAACCTCATTTGAAACCAAAATGATAATCATGATCAAGAAGACAAGAATATGCATGAGTGCCCCCAATGTTACTACTTGAACAATCAAATGGAAAACAAAGGAAATACATCTGGTAATCAAAGATATAGATGGCAAGTCAATCTACATGAGTGTCCCCCATGACACTACTTAACCATGCAAGAGTAAACTATTGGTAAAAAATACAGGTGCCAATAGTCTGAAGAACTAATCAATCAAGGATAAGTTGCCTCCACAAAATTGGAATGCAAGAGTGTCTATATGTTAAAATATCCATCGCACTAAAATAAACCCACTACATCTAGATTGTAGATATGAACAAATATTGAATACGTATCTCATTCCAAAGTGAAACCAAGGAAGCATTACCACTAATAGTAGAACCCCCCCCCCCATAATGCTGACAAGGGATAGAGATTACATGTCCATTGAAACCATGTGTCACCAAGTAGTGCATGAACGAGAATTAGAATGTGCACAAGAAAGTATCTACAACTAAAAAAGGCCATGCATGAGACAAGAATCTATAGGATTCAATGTTGTTGTGGAGGGACACTCACTAAACAAAGATGTGACGGCAAAATAAAAGGCACTACACAACCCCCATGATACTTTAAAATACAATGCATGTACAAAATAAGACACAATAGGATGTGCAAAATCCCCAAAAACCATACACAAAAGTGGCACTTTATCTCAATGCATCTACAAACAAAAAAGTGCATGAAAATGATGCTCAAATAGGGTGAAGTGTTGGAAATACATGTATAACATCCCAAGAGAAGCCATCCACTACAAACAAAAGTTTCCAAGAGCCAAAATGACCAAGTAATCAACCATAAAGTAAAAACACAAAAGACTGAATAAAAACTACTCAGGGTAAAATTTGGGGGAAAAAATAGCAATAGATATGGATAGAGGATTTTGAGAGATTTCCAATGATATATGGAAGCCAAAAACAGAAGTTTGTCTGTTCGGTGTCATGTTGAATTTTGCAACACAAGCCTACAAGATCAAATAACAAACTAGAACACCTTCCGCAAACATGAGTAGCAAGAAAAATATGCCATATTCCTCAAAAGAAAATATTATAGAATGAAATTATAATGCATAATGATATGCTTATATAGAGAGCATAAGAATGCCCTAAACTAAAATTTGGGAGAACTAAAGTGCAAGCATGATGAGCTAAAAACTGCTCAACTCTAGCTAAAATAGATTCACAAAAGCTAAAGTATATGCACAACTAAAGCAATTAGAAGCATAAAAGCACGACTAAGTGAACTCAATAAAATTGTAGTTGTTAAAATGCTCTAACATGCTCGAAACTGAATCTATTTGTAAACCCTAAACAACCGAATCACTAGTCTAGATCTGCAAAACCTACCCAACAATACCAATGGAGTACTCTATTATGAATGCAAATAAAATGAAATAACAAAAGAATATAACTTAACACGCACAATAGGATTGCCTCCATTATCCTCCTATCCTCTAAGATCTTGTGAAAATGGTTTTCTCTTAGTTATTTAGCACTAGCACAAGAGATCATGAAAAGGAATGATGTGTGGTTACTTGATGATATAAAAACTACGATGCAATAGTGATGATATAAGATATAGGATGATTTTGGCACCATGTAAGTACTCAATTGATTTTGGATGAATGGAAATGAAAGGGAGAAACCTCTTTTATAGAAATATCAAAGAGAATCAAGGGCTTAGATTAAGAGGTGAAAAGATGGATGGTAATGATCATATAGTTAGAAGCGAATCGATAGGATTAAAGGGTAGTTAAAGATGAAGGGATAAGATTGAGTGGTAGGTAAGAGTAAATAAGATAAGAGGTTATTTTGAAATGGAGGGATAAGATTAAGATGTGGCTTGATTTTTAGATTTAATGAATGTGGACATTGGAGAAAGGACAAAGTGAATAAAGACAAATATGACACTTGTCACATGCCTAAAAATTTAGATTGTGATCCATGTGAACAAGTTGGAGGGATAGGATCAGAAAAAGAGGATAAATAATTAATTAATTAATTAAAAGTATTTATTTCATTAATAGAGGACAAAGGTGGGGTTTAGGACAATTAAATGAACAATAACTACTTGTTTAATTTTTAGAAAGAAAAGGATAACTAATTAATGAATCAAATAAAAATATTTATTTAATTAATAGAGGAAAATAGGGTAAAATGATCAAATAAATAATAAATATTTATTTAATTGGGTTAGGACATTTTTAGACAACTACATTTTTTCCCTCTTTGAGACAATACAATTTATCACATTGTTACAAAGAATAAAATTTAACTAATACATGCCCAAGTATGCCCCAATAGGGAAGATGGTATGCCCCCTCGAGAGATTGGACAAAAAATCCAAAAGTTCGGGTAATCTCTCGATAGAAAGAAGAGGAAAGGCTAGTTGGCAATTGGTAGAAAATAGAGCTGGTTTGGAAGAAACTAGGACTAGAGTAAGGAAAAAAAGGTCACAAGGGACTATGAAGGGTTAACAAGGATAATTATGGTTACAACACCTATAGATAGGGGTTTGGGGTCCATTCTCCTCATTTGCATCCTTCAACCTTAGTTATTCAACTAGAAGTAAAGTGGAGCAGAGTGCAAGACAAAATGATGGGCATTTCAATTGTAGATCATCGATTTGAGCGCGTTTGACAATTTGAGCGGCTAAAAGACTATGGTGAGTTGGTATGTATCTAGTCCTTTCATCCTTAAGTTGTCATTAATGCATCATTAACAGGCTACAAGATTAGGCAAAGTAGAAGTGCAAAAATAATGTTTTTGCATTTTTAAGTATGAATCTACATTTTTTACGTGCAACTATATTTTTGAAATATTTTTTTGTGCTTTTGATTATTTTGTGTTGTTGATATGTTAGACTATATTTTTTCTAGGTTGTATTCTTTCTATAATTATGCTAGGTTTTGTTGCACATTTGAAGGATATTTCTATGCAAATAATGAATATGCACATGTGATTAGGGATATTGCACTTCTAATAAGAAGCTACACTTTTGATAGCTAAAGTTGCACATTTGATAAAAATGCACAACTGATAAGAATGATTGTACAATTGATAGAATTGAGCAGTTGATAAAGGTTGACTAGTTCATTAGGTTTGATAAAATGCTTGATTAGTTGATGTAATGATTGTGTTGCTTGCATGTAACTAATATACATGTATTGATGTCACATGAGAGGCATCTTCCCACATAGCAAATGCAACCAAATTTATTCAAGATAGATCGCGATGTACTCGGTGTTGTAGGATTATGTCGTGCAACATATATGCTCAAGATTAAGGATAATTTGGGGATGCTGACAACATTGGATAAGAGGTGGCATGGTGATCATAGATCCTTCCACTTGCCCACTAGAGAGATGTTGGCAATGGATGTCTAATGCACTCTACAGATTCCTATCGCCGAGGAGCTAGTGGTTTATGATCAAGATGATGATGATGATGCTCATGTTGGGAATTTTATGATGAGGATTTAGACATTAGATGAGGATAGGTAAGTTGGAAACATATGGTAGCATTATGTGTGCCAATATCATTAGTTTTTGGTTGAAAGATCAAGGGTCTCATTTGTCTAGATAGGCTATCTCACAAATTTTTAGCTAGTTGGAGTCAGAGATTGGAGAGGATGATAATGAATGGGACACAATTCACATGGGGTCCATTTTTATTGGGCCACATTTATCATGAACCACATCATGTGGTATACCTAGGTGGTGCATGGATGTCTACAAGGGTCACCTTGCTACATATTTGGACATGAGAGCATGTAGCAGTCATGAGGCTAATGTGTACGTGATTCAGAGATGTGAGACAACCATATGTTCACTTGTATAGTGCAATTATATCCAGTGATTCTTTACAATAAGATATTTGTACATGTTTTCCAGTACTGCAGATTTAGGAGACATCATTGAGTACACCAATCTTTTAATTTGTAGTTACCATGGAGAGTTCAAAGATGCTTCATCGAGAGCATCCAAAAATTTAATAAGACATCACATATTGTGTCCATGTTCTACATCACCTATTGAATAAGGATTTAGAGGTGTTTCACATAGGTTCTTTCCAACAGAGCATCACATGGAGCATTTGAGCATCCCATTACAAGGAGCTACATAGTCTATCATTTCTTTCCTATGGGGAGGAAAATTCATTATACACTATTATTGGAAGTAGTCCTTGGGTGGTCCTGATCAATCCTTCTATCAATTATCTTTTTCACTTGTACATTCACATTGTATCATTTCTCTTTTGAGGAGGTTGTTTCTTCCCATTGGGTTTTCTCCTTTACTATACTTTATGGGATTTATTAAAGGTACATGATAGAACCTTCTTAGTTTTTGGACAAGGTCCCATAAATTTTCCAATTGTCGATATTTTCCAATTTAGATACCCCTTTATCCATAACAACATTAGGAATATTAATGGAGAAATCCCCTTAATTTAATCTCAAAACCATGTTTACAAGATAATATTCCACACCTTTTCCTCTAAGGATGTTCCTCTCAAGTATTAATCTAGATGTCCACCTGGTATTTGGTCTAGCCTTTCCATCAAGAGTCACTCTGAACATCAAGTATTTATCTAAATTAGTTGTTACGATAGGGTTGATTAGACACTCTCCTTACTTCATAGTAGTGTTATAACTTCATTTCTTTTCATTGTAAAACACACACTCTTCCATAGGATACCACCAGTTGTAAACTTCCTTAGTTCCTTATCTATCCACCTTTAGGGAAAGAATGCCCACCTTCTTAAGTATGTTCTATTGATGACATCCATCCATATGGTCCTTATTATGAATTTAAATGCAATTATTCAAAATTACATGTCCCATTTGTAGACTTGTCTATAATGCCCGCCAAAATACCCTAGAGAAAAATAACCAACCAACATGAAAATAGAGATTTTTTTTAGAACATCAACTAATGCATCACATATAACTAAATACTCATATGCTTGAACAACCATATATAAGATATAAACAAGATCATCATAACATAATCATAAAGCATGATACACAAGCCAAACTAAACACAATTTATCTAATATCTTTCTCTAGGGTATCTCAACACCCTTAATTAATATAATATCACATTCATCTCTGTAACACAAATACATTTAATCATATCTCACTATATTTTATTTCTACAATACATAAAATATTATTCATTTTCTTAACTATCAAGAATACAACCCATTATTATCCAACAACCCTTATCCCCCTTAGATTAATTTTAAGGTCACCAAATCTAAATGTTCCTAATACCCATTCTCTTTATCTCAATATTATCATAACATTATTAACTCCATTTCTACTGTCATCTATCACATAACTATTTCATTCCACTTAAGAATATACGTATATCCTATATAATACCAATACACAACCTTTCAAGAGGTCTAAACAATAAGAAATAACATCCTTTCCTACTATAAAATATACTCGATTCCCATTTAAAGCTATCAACTTATATAATCATAATTCCAATATCATATTTTTATTAATAATCGTTATCTAAGATACATTAAGATTTATTACAATAATTACAACATCAAATCCTTACATTTGCCCTAATCACAATCTATTACATCCTTTTCATTACATATGAACACAAGATCCTATTACATTAAGATACATAGTTCTCTTTCTACAAATACAACCATCTCTTAAGTCCTACTAATACAAATTATAAATGAATCAAATTACATCAATCTGCTACAATAATTCATCCATAAGCTAAAGAGATAAGGAATCCACATCCACACACAAAAGCATCCAGTGAAGAACATCCCAATGGAAGAAGGCATCAAACCACCCAACCATGTGGAACCAAAGGAACCACCCCTTGTGCTAGGAGATGACACAAGGTCCCACACACACTCTAGACCTAGCTGACACCTAACAACCAAAGGATACAACCAAAAGATCCACAAGGAAACAACCACACGAACAAAAAGCCGATCATATCACAAAGCTGAAACAAAACCATAAAACCTCCAAAGGCTAACCAACAACAAGGCATAAGTAACCAGGATCTACATGTAGGGAAAAGTATCATCACATGCTATCACCAACAATAAAAGATATCCTAGAACTCTGACTTGGAATCCATGATAGACTCGGAATCCATGATACACATGCAAAACCATCTCAACCTTTGAGAAAATCAAGGGAGTTCGATTTATTCAATTACTAGATCTTGTCATACCTCATCTTGAGACTATACAAGTATTCTAGTCCATGAGAGGGGTACCACAACATCAATTTTTATCTTGTCTTATTAGACGAATTAATACTACCCAACCCACCTAAGATTAATTTATAAGATTATCACTTGACTAACAAAAATAAACCTCCAATAAGTTATCCAAAGGTCTAGACTTGGCTCCTATCACACGGAATCCTAGCAGTCCATTCCTCATGACCTTGGTAGACTCATGGAATCCCACTCTCCCTAATCATGCTCCTAGGCCTTAGGGTAACAACACATACCAATGCAAGATCTAGGGCTCACAAAGCATAACTCGAATAACCAAGGTTTCCAATTACATAATGAGCATCCAATAAATGCATAATAATACCATTGTCATAGCCACATAAGCAACACAAATCACATATCATCACAAACAACAAATATATTGAAGGATCTGAATACAACAGCAAGGTATTACTCGTCATGCTTATCTCGTAAGAATGCAAATGATCAATCATAATCCAAAATCCAGTCCCAGATCACCAAAGGGCATTCAAGATACACGTAATTAGCCTCTAGATAACAAAAATACTGAAGCAGGAAGCTCAAAACTAACTCAAGAAGCCCAATATAACCAAGATACAAAAAATGGGACAAAATAGTGCATTTGTACTAAGGTTTAACACATTTATGACCTCTTATTATGCATCCAAAATATCTTGTAGTGAATCCAAAACCTCCTGTAGCACATCCATAAGTTCTTGTAGCGCATCTAGAACTTCTTGTAGCACATCGAGAAGTTCCTGTAGCGCATTCAGAAGTTCTTCTAGTGCACTTGACTCAAACACAAGGAAATTTAGAAAAGCGAAAATATAAAATTATGACAATGCCCTAAAAATTACACAAGTCTCCAATAAGGCTGAAATCACCCTAAAAAGGGGCATAATAATGATTTTAAATCAAGAATCTAATAAAAATCTCAATAGCCAAATCAATAAGTGAGAGCACATGCGACAAAATATAAATACCTTTCATGACTATACATAGGAAATCAAATACTAGCTATACACATAATTATATAGGAAAATATATATAAATTCATAAATTATCCCATTCATAAAATCATATACTATACAACTAATAAATAATTTCGTCAACCATTCCTGACAAACAATATTTCTTCATGCACAAGTTATACAGTATTTCACAATCAAGGAGAAAATGACAAAGAAGTAGAATCTCCAACCTATAACAAGAAGTTATGCTAATGCAAATTTGTTGTAGAGTAGCCTAAATCCAAGCTCAAAATCCAAATCTTCAATCAATCCCCTAATCCTCAATCGCGTAGAAAATGTTTTTCTAGAAAAACCAACCTGACAAAACTCTCAAGTATCCAATGAATAATATTTCATCCAAAACTATAGAAACAAGGCCGATAACGAATAATTAGAAATACAATATTTCATACCTACCATGCATAAAATCGAGGTAAGAAATAATATAAAATAATATTATTCTAACTTACCTCAAATCTCAACGGATGGTAAAATAGGGTAGGTAGAGAATATAATATTTTATTAACGCAAATAGTAAAAAGGAAAATAATAATATAAATAACCAATAATAAAATAACCAAGGGTAATATAAATAAATACCCAAATTAAAGCCACAACTATAAATAATAAAAATAATTAAACAATAAATAAACATTAAATCGATAAATAAATATTAAAGCACCAAATAAACATAAACCAATAAATCAAAGCTTAATAAATATCAATCAAAATAACATAATAAATACTAATAAATCACCCAATAATAATTAAATATCAAAACTATCCATTAATTTAATTTAACATTAATAAACTATATGAACAAATATTAATTAATTAAATAATCAAATACTCACAATGCCACAAGGTGATCCCAAATAGGGTCGAACATCGCCACACAAGACTCAGACCACCAACTCAAACCAAGACACTAACTAACAAGGATATCAACTTAAGCCTAGAGTGTGTGGAAAAAAATCATGCCATCTCCAATCAACGTGTCATTCGAATGAAGACACGCTCAGATCTGTGAGACTAGGTGGAGTCGATGTCTAGTACCTGCAAATCTATCACCACCAATACACGTACAACAACATATGTAATAGAATATATACATAACATATGGCATGAAATAATCAAACAAGTGTGTTGGGACCTCAACAATTTTGCCTAATTTGAGGGCCCAAGTTTGAAATTTTGTCTAATAATACCATGTTGAATAAACCTAAGTAGCTCAGTTTGAGAGCCTATAATTTTGAACCCATGGATTGTCATGCAAAACCACTTTGGGGAAGTTTTGAGCACCTTTCAGAGATGGCATATAACTATTTTTAGCCTATTTGGATCAATTTTGATGAGTTTTTAGTGCCCTTGTTTTGAGGTCCTGAGGTTGGTTTGTTGTTTGCACATGTTACACCTTTTCGAGTAAGCCATCTTTGAGATGTTGCATCTTTGTGTCTGTTGAGTATTAAGCCTAACTGACATTTTTGTATGATTTAATGCATCTTTATGAATCCTCGTGTCAGTTGACAAAGCCCCACGAATCTATTTGTCAAGTTTCCCAACTTGATTCAGTTTGCAATAACTTCAGATTTGTAAACTGAACTATGTAAGTTTGCATAGAGTGGCCTCACATTCGAATTTTTATTTTGAAACCTATTGACCTCCATGTAAAATTGATTGTCCCCCATGATTACTTATATAATTATCTACCATTTTTCCAGTTTATAGCCCCCCAACTCATCATTTGATATTTTTACAAAGCTCTTTTCAAATGAACTTTTTCAGGGTTTTAGAATCAACATTCCCAAATTTTCAGAGAAGGCAAGTTGGGAGGCCAATATTTTGCACACACAATCAAATCAAGTCAAACCCTCTTTTTCACAAGCTCATGGTGTCCAGATGTACTAGCTCACCAAGTGGCAACCCTTGAAATAGAGTAATATTTTTTCAAATTAGTGTTTGACTAGGTTTCTGGGTGGTTTGAAAGGTGTAGTTTCACAAAACAACTAAGTAGGTGACTTTGAGGATTACAATTTTTCACCTCAAATGTAATCATGAAGCACTTCTTGGCATTATAGATTCTTCATGTGACCCTCTACTAGAGTGCCAATTTTCGGGGCTTAAGGAGGTGTTTTGCTCAGTTTTCAAAGTTGATTCCGAGAGCTACTCAGGTGATTTTGGCTAGGATTCAAAGTTGCAAAACATCAAATTCAAGTGCCAACCTACTCAAAATTTTAAATACAGAATGTGTCCAATTGAGGTTTCAAATCATTTCTTGAAAGTCAGTTGTTTAGTGGGTCATTAGGCCTAGAAACAAATTTTCCTTTTTTTCATTTTTTAGTCGGGCCCACTCGAGACCCAACTAGAGTTATGACCCAATGAGGCAAGTTAGTTCTCTACTGATGAAATATGTATTATTTAAATAGTTATTGATTTAAATAATAATGTGGGTCTTTTAAGATCAACAAGGAAAATACAATCATTTGGATGGATTGAACATGGTATGTCGTTTGCTATAACACCAAGGACCCAACTAATGTAATGGTTCTTGAATTGTCTTCTCAGAAGGATGAAGGTTATTTTTAAGGAAGGGGGTCAAAATATTTGATTAATTAAATCATTTAATTATTAAAATATCACCATGCTAATTAGCCTAGGAATATCACAAGTGATTTTCAAAGAGAATCAAGATATTTGATTCATTTTAGTTAGTCAAATATTTAAGTAAGGCAAGTGGCCAATGGCCAAATTAAAGTCATTCAAATCATCTTTATGTGGTCGATATTTTTTGTGAAAAATAAACATTCCAATGGGGCTTGATAAATTCTATGATGAAATGCACAGCAGGAAAGATCTCAATAAATTTTTACCTCGCGGGAAAGAAAAAAGAGATCTCATGAAAGCGAGCTGGAAGAAGAAAATATGAAATGACTTTATAAAAGTCTTATTTGTTTTCCCAATTAAATATTTGAAGCAGCCAAGTCAAATGTGCAAGATGACGAGGGAGTGACTGATCCCTCCACACTGTGGGCATTTCATTAAGCAGTTGAGCAAGGTGCAGGCTAGCGGGAGAGGGCTCTCCCCACCACCTTGCGTGGTGGAAAGTGGAACCCAAAACACACTAAGGGGAGAGTAATGCAAGGCCAAGATGTCAAACGATAAGTTCTCCCGCCCTTCTGTGACATAAATCAGGGCATCCAAGAAAGCGCATAGAACCGCGAAATCATTGCATAGCCAAGAAAAAGGACACACACAGGAGACAGGAGATTAGGGCAACAATGAAACAATGTAGAATGTGAAAGGTTGCATTTTGCACCGTAAATGTAGAAATCAATTCAATGGGTCAAGTTTTCCTCAGCATGGATTTTCTTTTGATAGTGGGTCATGGGATGTTGATGCATTCTTTATTTTTGTTAATCATCATTCTGTAGGGAAAATACACAATTTGTAATGTTTCTATTTACAAGAAATAAGTGCAAATAAATCGTGGAATTGCCTGTGTTTCCGAAGGCAAAGTAAGTGGCATGACAACTGAAGATGCTATTTGGGCAAGATTGCACACACCATTATAGGTTATTCTCACAGAGGTGAGTTTTGATTCTATTTTTTAGAAATGATGGGTGTGTGATCTCCTTGCGCAATTAACGTTTAGCTATAATCATGATGTGAATTGGTTGGTTTGTGGGGCTGTGGCAATACATGTATTTTTTATATAAATCTTGAAGATTTTCAAGGAAATTTGTTCCAAGAATAGAAGGGCGTGCACACATTATTTCTACAAGGCTCCATCAACATTTTGAAAATTTAGTTTGTCAAGGGGATTTGTTGAGTTGCTTAAAAGGGCAGCGGTAGCAGTGAATCCTTGGCATAGCATGGGTTTTCACATAGGATTTTCTTTTCACCTAGTGAGAGTATTTTGAGTAAAGATGGAGCTTAGGGAAATGAAATTTTTACACACTTGCTTAGGGCATCTACTTCATCTAAGTCATGTTTGAAATATTTTTGCCAGAGGCGGGAGAATTTTACTAGAAAATATTTCTAAGCAAGTAAAATTACTATAGATGGGGGTGAGTGGGATGTGAGTGGGATCTGCATTAGTTGAGATAGGTTTTTCAATGTAGTGAATTATTTTCATTAGTGAGGGGGCGTTGAAAAGTAAAATTGCTTAAAATGAGACGCTTTGGTGCTGAGGTGGTAAAATCTTCACAAGAAGGGGGAGTATACAAAAAATCATAGAAAATGACAACTATCACAAGGAAGGAAATTTTTCTATTTATGATCAAAGAGAGAATTCATGCTAAAAGTCAGAGCATTTCTAGTCAAAGAGGGAAATTTTTATTTTGAGGTTTGAGATAAAAAGAAGGCTCTCGACAGAGAGAGGAAAGTGACCCAAAATAGAAAATTCTTGGTCAAAGAGCAAAGTTTGGGGTGTAACAAATGACTGCAGGAAGATTTTATAGATTTTCTAGGCATCTTCAAGAGGATCAAAGTGCGGATTTGAGGCAGATTTTGAGGAGAAAAGTGCACATTTATAATTTAAAAATTCTAAAAAGGAGAAGACATGTGTCAATGTGCAATCCATTCTAGGGTTTCTGTTAGGGTATTCTTCTTTGTATTTAATTATTTTTTCTCCTCATTCAAGAGGATTCTGGATGTAATTTAGAAAATTTTGGAAGCAAGGCTTCCATGTACAGTCTGAACTTAGAGTATGATAGAGTTTTAGTTTCATCTTGTAGTCATTTTGTTGTTGCAAATAGTTATAACTAAAATGCATACAGGTCTTAATGCTTTTATTGTAGTTGTTTTGAGCATGTAAAGGCACTATTTCATGAAATGAAAGATCAAGAATCTTATGTTTTGTCCCTGCAAGCTCAAGTGTTTATCCTATTTTTTGCTTCTTTTCAAGGAAGAGATTAAAATGCTTCTTACAAGATGAAGAAATGGTGATATGTGCATGTGGGATATTTAAGAATGGCTGCAATAGAACTATAATAGAGGGTATATTAGTGTAATGCATTAATACTGAGAACTCACTAGTTATTGTTTAAACTATTTGGGTTTAATGTTGCATGTTGTAAGTTGACTTTGTTGTCCTAATAAGGCACTGGCCATAGGGTTTGCACCCAATTTTTGGAATCATTTTATTCTTAAAATATCTCTTTTTTTTGTTTGTAGGAGTAGGCTTTGATGAATACTAAGAGGGGGGGTGAATTAGTATACCAAAAAATATTGAACTCAAACACTTAAACAGTTTAGCAGTAAACCGGTATAACAGTTTTACTAACAAACTGGTTAACACAAATGCAAACCAAACAACAAATAAGGCATTCACCCACAGAAGCACAATCACCACAACACAAGAGATTTTGACGTGGAAACCCAAATGGGAAAAACCATGGTGAGATGAAACTCACAAGTAACTATCTGCAGAATAGTAACCAGATCGGTTAAGGTCATACAATGTTCTTTACCAGAATAGATCCTGTTAGGAATCTCAATCTCTGTTAGGAGATAAGTCTAATTAAAGACTACCTTGTGAGAGGATTTCAGATCCATAGTTGTGAATCACCTTGTTAGAGGATTTACACAGGCTTTGCCAAGCCTACCCGGTTAAGGGTTTCAACCTTGTCGAAGATGTGAGTAATCAACAAGTGAGTGATCTAAATACTAGCACAATATGCTTGGTTAGATCCTTGATAGCTCATTGCTAGTGCATTTCAACATTACTTCAGTCTTCAGAAACTCCACACTCTGTTACAACACACAGACTTGATCTTCTCTCCTAAGATCACACATGAAAACTCATCAACCACCAAAAACTCTAACAACACCTAAAACCCTAGACATGATGTCCTTAAAAAGGAATCTAATTTCATGTTGGTCCAATAGGATTACATTGCAAGTTCCTCGGTTCATTGCATCTAGACATATTTGGTAACACGACACAAAATCACTATCAAAGTGTCGGTGGATGGTAACTCATCACAAAAATACCGGTTTATACAACTTTACTAGTTATCGACTGGTAAATCAGAGTAATACCGGTTCAAGTATTAAACAGATTACCAGTTGACAAAAATGAAGACTGGGAAAAAGATAAGTGCCACTTTTAGTTCCTTTACATCGCTTCGCTTGAGCTCTTCATGCCACTTGGGTCTTCATACCGTTTAAGATCGGTAAACATTTTCTGCATAACATCGATAGTCTAAAGACTACAACATAATACCAGTTTGGAACAAATACCGGTTGAGCATAACTCATACATTCAAAAAGTGATCTCATAGCAAGTGTGTGTCCATCAATGACAATCACAACATAATCATCAAAAATGCCAACAGGCTTGGTGTTGAAATCTATCCCAAGTGCTAAGTGAGATTTGAGAAGCCAGGATTGTAGCCAAATCTTAATTTCATACACTTTCCTTGGCATATACACATTGGGATATATGTTGTATTTTGTAATGCCATGAGTGTTGGAAGTCATAGATTATTTAGGCATTACTTAGGTGCACCTGCCTTAGTCTTGCAGAGCCAAAAGAGCAGGAGATTTCAGTCTTGTGACTGAATTTCATTCGTTGGCCATATTCAATCTTGATCCTGTTGAGAAGAAGTCGGTTGAATCTTTAGGGCTTGATAATTTATTGATTTGGGAACCAACAGATTGGCAACTCTACCAAGGATAAGTGTCTAGAATCTCTGGTTAGAAGTTATTGAATCATCATATAGTTGAAGCTTCCCCATTTGACCACAACCAATATATTAGTTTATCTATTAGGGAGAAAATTCATGAGTCCATTTGGGAGAATCAACAAAGTGAATAATATGAACTTTAGTTTCAGAAATTAAGTGGTTTTTAGCATTGGACGTCTTTTATAGCAACATGTTTAAAGACGAATCGGGTGGCTCTGCTGAAGAAAGGAAGACCCAGAATGAAAGAAGACTTTGAATAGATTTTAGTTGTTCAAAGAAATATTCCTCGGCAAGGAGGTGGCAACTCTGACATACAAGAACCTAAAGAACAAAGCAAGGAGTTCCATATTTGAAGATTTTTAGTCAAGAATGAAGTGACCAGTTGTTGCAATCTTTTCCAGGTATTTTTCTTTTGGCTTACTGTTACTGCGTCATTTATTTCCCATGATAAGAGTGTATCATCCTTTAAGTTTTTCAATTGGAGTCCTAATTCTTCTAGTGGTACCTCGGTTCAAGTCCTTAATATGTTTGTAAATCCTTTTTCTAGTCATAAAAGTCAAGTTTAGATAATTGGTTGAACTCTGTGAACACGTTGAACCATTTTGAACCAGGTTCAATAGGTTCATTTAGGTTCCATAGGTTCCAAGGTATTCGAGGAAGGTTTTTCATACTAATGTTTTCTCTAAGTGTCTTGCAGCGACTCTCTTAAAAAGTTCCTTGATCAGTGATATATCACTTTATTTTTTGTCGGGTGTTGAACTTATTGAACTAAGTTCAAGAGGTTCAAATATGTTCAACATGTTCAATATAGCACAAGTGGTCAGCAGCTTGGTACTGTTTGTTTTGGCAAAATTCTCTTTGAGCGCGGTGTACATCTTGAACCACTTGAACACTCATGAAGTTTGTTCAGGATGTTCATATGTGTTCGATGTTGGTGGGCCCCGTGGGTTTTAATGATTTGATAGTGCATTCATTGCCAAATATGAAGAGGTAGAACCATGTCCTAAGTGACGTCATTCTTTGGTTTTTCGAAGTAAGTAATCATTTCGGGAACTGGTGGTTACTTCAAAAATGCCGCCATGCATTCAATGCATGTGTGCGAGGTCTAATCCACAAACTTGACACACTCAGACTGAAATTTTAAATTATTGCATTCAATGTATTTGCATCATTGCCTTCACTAATAAGGTATGAAGGATTGTTAGTACTCCGCATTTGTTCCTTGTTGTCGTATCTTTGTGTGTTTTTCCTGGATAGGAGTCTTTCTTGATGCTAGCCGTTGCCCGGTTGTTCAACTATGAAGGTGAGTCTTTCCTTGTTCTCTCCAATGGTTTTGCTTGCATTTTCTCTCGTACAGAAGGTTTCTCTATAATCAATTTAGGTTTATTGTTTAAAATTATGAAGTCCACGCTGCATTTGTTTGGGAACATTTTTAGCCTGCCATCCACATAACCCATAGTTAGCGATACTGATCTAAAAGGGGAAAACCTTGAGGTGTTGAAAGAAAGAGTGTTCAAGGGGATTGACAAGTCTTTTGGTGTGGAGATACTAAGTAGTGGTCTCGTAGAAGCCGCAGATTTTCCCCCAGCCATTCCTTGTCCAGAGTTGATTTGAGAATGTATTGCTAGATACAACCCAGTGTCTGAAACCATTAGGAGAGACAATGGTGAAACCCTTCTTGCCATTAATCATGAAGTAATTTCCTCAGTCTTAAAGATACCTGATTACCAGTTCTCCAACTTTTCTCCTGCTCAATCAATCACTGAGTTCAATGCAGACAAAGCTGGGCACCGAAACAATGTAGCGAAATTCTGGTTGAAGGTTCCTCAAAGAGGTGGTTCAAGGTTACCCAAGAATCCTAATAAGAACCACATGTTGCCACATATTCATGATGTAATGCTTTTGTTGCACCGAGCCAGAGGATCCGCTGAGGCTTATAGCTTTGATGACTGGATTTATTGTTATGTGCAGCTGGTTTTAGAAGGAAAGCAGTATTTGGATTGGGCTGAATTGATCGCCGATTCAATGAGAGAACAACTGAGTTTGGCTAAGCAGTTCAAACAAAAATTCTTTATGTCCTCATATCTCTTGTATTGTTTGGCTTGTGTTAAAGAGTTGGCTGGTATACTGAAACAACTCACTGAGGAAGATGTTCCCATATATGAGTTTTATCCTATGCTGCAAAAAGATAAATATTTACAGGATTTTAGAAGGGTGCATAATGTTTTCATGGGTGATTTGTGTCATGAATTGAAGAATGCGAAAGCTAAAAGGATTTCTAATGATGCACAGACTTTGATAAAGAGGTTCAGTAGTTTTTATATCCAGTTTTCACGCTTCTGTTACATACAGGTAGGAGGTTTTGAAGAGGAACCCTTCAAGCTTCCTCACTTCTGTTCAGATTGCTTCGTTCTAGTGGAAGTATGTAGGCAACTAACCTCTGTAATAAAAAAGGCACAACCTAGGGACAAATGGGAAGGTCATTTTCCCATACAATTGGGCATGTTGTCTTGCAGTTCAATGTCTGATGCTCTGAGTATAGGAGCAGACCTCAGGAATTTTAATTTTTCTCTGTATTCTGAAAGAAAAGGTTTTGATAACAAAGGATTTTCCCGAAGCCTTGGTCTAATGCCTTATCTTCCCATGCCACAGTTAGAAGATTTCTGGGAAGATTGTATAGATGAACTTGAAATTTTTAAAAGGGAAAACATGAGATTGGTGTTAGAACAAGTTGTCTCTTTACAGATAAAGTTAGATACTAAAGGGCTCGAAGAAGATTATCTTGAATTATTCGAACCAGGGTATTTGACCCATGCAGAAACTGAAATGCCTCCAATTAACTAGGATGAGGAGGAGAATGATGATATACAATTAAGGACCAAAGGAGTTCTAGAAAGGACCGCAACATGGGTGGCCAATAAGAAAGCAATGAAGTCAGACGTTAAGTCTCATTCTGCAAGAAGTAATAAGGATCCTCTATCTTCACCAAGGCGTCTTTCTAACAATTCTCCTATTCGTGCAGGTAAGGATAACAAGTTGCCCCAGCTTAGACACAGGTCTAGTTCAACTTTGGATTTTTGTACTCCTCGGCATACTCGGTCACGAAGTGCCACCCAAAGAAAGATGGATCAAGCAAAGGATACGGGGGTAAAGGATGTTGTGCTCGATGCCCAAATATTTGAAATTGAAGATTTGGATGACGAAGTTGCTCGTGCCCTGGATTCTCAAATGGTGACTGTGGCTATGATGCCACCTTCAAAGATGATCAAAGGAACTACTCATTCCAGTGCAACTCCTAAGTGGTTGACCACTTCAGTGAACAAGAAAAGGAGTTTCCTTCCTGTGACTATTCTGATTCAGGAAATGGTTGTTAAATACATAAAAAAGAATCCAAAGCCGAAAAGGTTCAAGACTGCCACTCGCCTGAACAATGATGAGGAAACTGGAAAATGGGTTGCTGAAATCGCCTCGTATAAACCTAAGGATGAAAATAAGGAGGCTAGCCCTGATGATTTTGAGATCACAAAGGTGGAATTGGGAAACATGAGCAGAGACACAGACAACCACTTTTTCCAAGTGTCGGCAAAGAAAATGCTTACTAGGTCAGAAAAGGATGGGCGAGAAAAGAGAGAACTAAAGTGACACATAAACGTTCTAGCTCAGTTCATCGATAGTATTGGTTGCCTTGGGGCACTTCCAATATCTCATGCTACTGAGAACTTCGACCCAACTTCATCAAAAAACAAAAAGCTAATGAACCAAGTTCAACGGGCCAAGAGTATTGTTGAAGCTATGGAGAAATGGATTGAGCGGATAATCAAGGATGGTGAGAAGTACATTACTAACTCCCGGCGGCTATGCGATGAAATACAGGGTCTTATTTCTGAGGTTCAAAATTAGCTTGTACTGTGGGAGAAGGAGGAGCACAAATGGCAGAATATCTTGCCTCTGTTTGCCAAAATAGAAGAATATGGAGTTACCAGGTTTTTGACACAACACTCAATCAAGCTGGTGGAGGATGAATGTCAGCTTTTTGTGCTGAAGAAAACCATAATGTGGCGAGTGCTTACCTTCAAGTCTGTGATTACTGATGCAAAGACCTCTATTTACGAACTCCAGGATCTTCAAAGCAGCATAGTCAATGATAATAAGGTGGTTAATCCTGACCATGATTGGCAGTTGGGAATTTGTAGGTTGAGCACACAGGATGCAATTAGATCTTTTCGGATGAACATGGAGAAGATAAGGGCCAAGGGTAATTTTGCACTAGAAGATATAACTAGGGTGGCTAGGATTGAGTCTATGACTTTCATTGGAAATGATCAATTGCCGAAACATTTTGAGAAGATGGTGCAACACGGGTGGAATAAAGAGGTGGCGAAGGCGAAGGCGAAGCTCAACGCGATGAAAGTTCCGAGCCAATCCATTGTTCAAGAACTTACAACCACTCATAACACCCGCGAAAGTGAAGAGGATGATGATGATAGAAATAGGGCATAATGCATTAATTTAGGGCTAGTTTCCTTTATTTTTGTAATTTCTCATGGTTATGCAAAAAACTTCAGGACATCTATCCCAAAATACTTCTTGTTGGTTTCATAACTGTTTACAGGGGGTGGTCGAGTTTTCAGGGAGACCTCCCTTGTTTTAAACTATAAATTAAGGAAAAGTAGATGATATAGGGGTTAGATTTGGTGACTAATTTGGAGTGTTTTTCACTCCGTTTTTGTGTATTTTCTATTTTATCAAAGGAAGAATCAGACTGTTAAACCTGGGATGGAAGAAGATTTGTAGATGTATTTTTGTGTCTTTGTTGCATAAGGATATATATATAAAGTCTGATCATATTGTTCTTGGGAGAAGGAAAATCTGTGTGTTTTGAATCTGAATAGATGCATGTCTTTGCATATGTTTGTCTGATCAAATAACAGTAATGATATTTCCATTATAGAAACTTATTATTCTTCTGATGTTCTTTCCTTTGAATGTTTGTTTACTTCTAGAGAAGATTCATGTTTGGAGACAGATTTAGTTTCTTAAATCTATTCATTCTATATTAAACTTGTGTAAATGGTATACTGAACTTTGTTTCAGTAGCTATCATCTCATATATTGAAAAGATAGGAAAAATTGCTTTCTTCTTTTTGAAACATGTGTGAAATATCAGCCTCTCATCCAAGAATGAAGTAGGCAGCCTTACATGCTTTCGGGTTAAAAGCTATTATTCAAAAATAAATAGTTTAAAGCATTCTTTTGAAAAACTGAGATAGGGAGTTGTACCTATGCAAAATTCAGAGGGAAGTGATTCGAACAACACCTACCCAACTGTTTAGTGAAACACTTGTTCTTAAAATAAGGCAACAGAGTTCAAGATTGATCATTTGGAAAAAGGACAAATCTGTTCACTAACACTTGCCAAAGAAGTTTTTTGTGAAAACCATAATGTATCAAGGTCTTAAATGAACCCTTATCAAGTGTGGTAGCACTACTAAGAAGGGAAAATAGTTGTATTTAGCTTTCATACTTCTTTCTTGTAAGTTCAATCATAGCTTTGTGTTAAGAGAAGTATGTTGTGTTGTCATAGGCTCATTCAAAGTGACCTTAAGTTTAATTTTGAGCCATTCTTGTATTATTTATGTTTCAGGTGTTGTTGTGAAAAGAAAAAGTCATCACGAAGTACGTAACTATAGTGTTTGTGTGAATGGTTTTGAAGTCAAGTCAAGATGTATTGTCCTAGTTTTGTCCCAGACATAATGAATAACTAACAACTTAAGCAATGTCCACCTAGAGAGGTGTTCATCCTAGAAAGGTGTATGCCTTTAAACTTTAGTAATGTTTAGGGATACCCACATTCTTTTCCCATTGAGATTAAAGATAAAATTCCCTTGTTCCATGCAAGAGAATCTGAATCAGCAGTCAAGCATGTGCAATCATTCTATGAGTTTACTGAAGATTTTCAGATTCATGCTAAAGACATTGTCATGAAGTTTTTAATGAGGTCTTTGAAAGATAGTGCAAGAGGATGGTATGGCAATCTGCCTGCACAATGCATATCTTCATGGGATTATTTTAATAGGTTGTTCTTGAGTTGATTCAGTGATAATACTAAAAGAAGTGGACAGTTCTTTGGTTCTCAGAATTTTCCAGCGAGTGGGGAGGTAATGTTTACACAAGTGCAACATGTGTTGAGTGTTGAAAATTTGTCTCAAAGTATGAATGTCCTTGTTGTCCCAATCCATGCTTCTCAGCATTATGACCACTTTTATCAACCTCAAATCAAGTACGAGTGCAACCCAAACCTTGTGGATCCAATGGTGTATGTTAGTGCATAATTGAACATAAGAAGACTAGAAGGTGAGCCACCATATGCACTTCTATCAAGGTTTCTCGAGGTGCTACAAAATATCACCATGAGCTTCATGCTTCAAGGCTCCGAATGGATTGATTTATTCTTACAAGTCCATGAACCTAGTGTTGTTCATTGGTCAAAAGATTTAAAACCGGCTAACATGATTCAGATTATTGAATGGATAGATATGATCAAGGGTTTCAAATCTAAAATTGCACTTGATGTTGAAAATTGTAATACTGATAATGAAAAGGTTGAACAAAAGTGTGATAATGATGCACAAGTTAGTAGTGATGCTTCTTGTGTTATTGAAGATGAAGTTCATTGTCAGCTTGCAGTGGATAGTGCTTCTGAACAACAGGTAGATGAAGAATGTATGTCTAAAAATGATTGTCACGACAACCTTAATGTGAATGAAAATAAACATCTAGAGGGTCAACTCTTTCTTCCAAATGGTGACTGTGATTTTGGTAAGGTTGTTGGAGATTCAATCTCCCATATTATGACAAACATATGCTCTAATGAATCTACTGAGTATTCGGATCTCAAGAATGATAGTGTCATTTGTGAAGGCATTGGTTTGCAAAAGGATGACGTTCATAGCTCTTATGAGGGCATAGAGGAAGAAAATATGGGACCTATGCATGAAGAGGACACTTGTTCAATCAGTAGCGAAGGAATCTCAGAGTTGTTAGTAGTTGAATATCAGAGAAGTGTATGTGGAAGAGGTCAAGAATTCCTATGCCCAACTAATATAATGTTTGATAGTGAAAATACCCCATATGATGTTAAATATGATGCACATATTGTGGACCTTGTTCCTACATTTGAGTTAGTTGATGTGCAATAGGATGAAGAGCTTGGAGGCATATAATTTTTTGAGTATGATTGTGCTTTGAATGCTAATAATAAGAGTATGCATGCTGACGTAGAGTCAGATTTTTTTTTAAGGACATTTGGGTGGTTGACAGTGATGGCATGAATTGTACAAATAACCTTGATGAAGAGGCTTCAGGCATGGACATGTATGAAAGCATATCTTTTGATGAAGACATCTATGTGGAATCATGGCAAAATGATGATACTGGTTTGCCATAAGAACATGTTGTTGATGCAAAGAATGTTACAAGGGACTTAGGAAGTGCAAATTGTTGGATTTTTCCAAGATCAAGAGGTCAATGAAATGTACAAGATAGAGACATAATATGGGACAAGAATAAACTGTATTCTCATCAATAGAAAATGATCAACAATCAACTGGATTATCTCCAATACAATGAATAGAGGCTTGCTTATATAGGCAAGGCCATATGGATGTATGAGCACACAAACATGACATGTGGCTCAATGAGAAAAAAGGGTAGGTAGGAAATAGGTGTGGGTAGGTAGGAGAAATAATATAATATTCCACATGAGGTGGATCACCCACCGAAGGTGGAATTATCACTCCACAATAAGTGGATATGATAGTGTAATAACAAGATCAACACCATAAGAGGTGGAATTTCTCCTACACACACTATCCCAATGTGGCACAAACACCCAAGTGTCTCATATCCAAACTACTATGAAATGCATTATCCTAAGTAAACTTAAGTAAGTGTAATAATATCCATGATGAATAATTATTTACACCAACACCCCCCCTTAAGTGCAACTTAGGGGAATGCACTTAAGTCTACAATGCAACTAAGCAATGCAAGATGGGTCCCGGCTACGAGGCCATGTTAGGTACCCATGCACAAATGCAAATGCATGCAAACCAATGCAATGAAATCTCTCACAAAGTGGGGAAAGAGAGAAAAACCCAATGGGAAAAAACCCTCCCCCAAAAAGAGAGATGAAAGCTATACAAGAGAACTCTCAAAGAAGTATGTGAGGAACAAAACCCCATGTGAGGAAAAAGTCCCCCCCATATGAGAGAAGAAGAGAAGTCAAACTGTGATCCTCCCTCAATGAAGAATCTGCACCAATGATAGAAGCTCGATGTATGAAGAAACTGCTCCACGAACGTCGAACAACATTCCTCCCCTTAGGAAGAAACAAAACCAAAGGTGTATCCATGAAGTCTCCCAAATCATGAAGGGAAGATGTATGAAGAAAACTCATGATGAAAGGAATCTCTGAAAACTGCTCAAGTGTCCCCATGTCGATGCTGAAAGATACCCCCTCCAAAGGTGGTGAACTGCTCCACACTGCTGAAAAAGGAACTCCAACATCTAGTGGAGATGGATGTACAACAATATCCAAAGACTCATGTGTCTCCTCAAAGAATGAAGAGACCTCCTCCAACTACTGTACATAAGTATCCACAATCATGTCAACCTCGAAAGAATGATCATGTAGAGAATGAACAAGAGGGTCAGAGTGTGCCTTCGCAACAATCGAAGAAGGATCATCTTCATTAAAGAGAAGATGTATGTCATCAATGATGTCTCCCAAATCTGCAATGTAGGATTCCACAAACAAACCTGCAATATCTGTCATGTAATCATCCCATGAATCTGAAGCTGGAAGACAATGAATATCCTGCTGCACTGAATCACATGTAGGCAAAACTGTCGCACTATCTGCATCATCAGGTGCAATAGGTGATGTGATATCAATATGAGAAGATGAAATACAAGACTCAAGAACTGGGTTACATGTGAGAATCCCCATGTTCAAGTGTCCAAAGTTCTCCTCAAAATCTGAATCATCACAATAAGTGTGATCATCATGTGTAGAATCATCAAATGTGAAATCATCATCATCAACAAAATCTGAAAAGGAGTATAACCGAGATGCATGATCAACCACCCCAGTTGCAATGATAGCTCTAGTCTCCATGTCTCTAATAAAAACTGAGTCAGGTGTGAACTCCACAACTCTCTTAGTTGTGCCATGTGTGATTTGATAGATAGAAAGGAGATTGTTTGTCAAGTGGGGTACACACAACACATCATTGAAGGAGTTATCTCCAATGTCAATAGATCCTTTCCCAATCACATCCATGTATGTATGATTGCCCATCAAAATCTGAGGCATGGTGCAAGGCTCAAATGTAGAGAACATGGACTGCGAAGATGCCATATGATGAGAAGCCCCTGAATCTAGAAGCCATCTCTCTAAAGTATGATTTGTTGTAGCACATAGAGCTTTTCCTTTTCTTGTTCCAAAAGAGTGAGTCTTTCCACTTGTTGAAGCCATGAATGCTTGCCCTTTTCCTTTTGAATGTGAGGAAGTGGAAGTTGATGAATCATCCTTCTTGTAGACTTTAGGCAAATCAATGTTATGCTTTTTGATGATATGTGTGAGCTCATCAATCTTCTTAGTACGGCAACGATGTTCCTCACGACCAATCTTTTTACAATAAGCACAAGTAGGTCTCTCTCTCTTTGGTGAATTATCTCTCTTGGAAGAAGATGAATCTCCTTGTTGTGGAGAAGATGGTGCTTTTTCTTTAGGCTTTGATTGCCATTTCTTCTTGTTTGAGTTGTCCTTTCGTTGATTTCCTTTCTTCCCTTGATTTGCCACTAATGCTTGAGACTTAGAAGAAGCCTTAAGAATGCCCATGCTTATCAACTTAGTTTGTTCCATCATCAACATTTCATTGAAAGCATCAAATGTAGGCATTTTGTAGCTTGAACCCATTGTCATCCTATGAGTTTGGAAACTAGAAACAAATGCTGCATATTCTTGTGGAAGCTTCCCTATCAAGTTGAATATCAATTGAGTATCCTTTTTATCAATGCCACAATCTTTGAGTTGTGCCCTCAACTCATTTGCCTTAGTGACATAATCTTGTATAGTATCAAAGTTTTTTGGATCTAACATGGTGAGATCACTATCAATTTGATATCCCCTAATCTCATCAACTTGACCATACAAGTCTTGAAACTTTTGCCAAGCATCCTTGATTAGAGTACACTTCTCAATATGAAAAATGAGATCCTTTGATACATACTTTCTTAAGGTACCAATTGCCATGATATTTTTAGTGAGCCAATCTAAGTGACCAACTGGATCAGCCTTAGGATCAGTTGGAGCAACAATAGTTCCATCAATGTAATGAGTGAGTCCTTTTTCCATAAGTTTACTCCATGCATCAATTTTCCAAGTAGCATAGTTATGTGGAGTTAAGAGAGGAAACTTAGAAGAACCCATAGCAGCAAAAAGGAAAGAACACAAGAGCACAAAAGCACAAGAGACACCCCCCAAATTCAATCAATCAAAGTACCCCCCCAAAAATGATGATTTTGGCACTTTATACTTAGTGTGATTACAACGAGCCACTTGCAAAACAAGGCAAAGTGGGCTTATGATGCAAATTTTACAACTTCTCAAATGAGATACAAGAGACTTCAATCAATAGTGCAATGAATCTAACTGAGATTCAAGCAAATATACAAGTACCAAGAGAGCCAAAAATGGCCAAGATCTGAAAGTACAATTTCTACTTACAATGACATCAATCTGATAGCATCATGTGAAAGTAGACAAAAAAATACGCACTTTCAAAAAAAACGGCACCTAAAAAGGAGGTCGGATGACCCCAAACGAAGCCTCTGAAGTTGCAAAAACTGGGATTACTCAAGGACAGTCACCAAAAACTGCATTTTTTGAAAAATCCATGCATCAAAATCAAAAAATTCTTTCACCACTGCGGAGAGCACGAAATTCTAGCCCATTTCAAAAAAAAATTGCACCAAAAAAGGAGCAAAAATGAGCAAGTTATGGCCATTTGAAGTTGAACTGCAAAATCAAAAATGCAAATGAGAGGGGGTCAAAAAAATTTCAAACCCTGCTGATGTGGCGCTGATGTCAGCAAAACACTGTGTTAAATTTGACGGCCATATGATCGTCGCCAAAACTTCGCTGCCTGGCTGACTGGGCGTCCGTACCGTACGGACAGACTGCGTGGCAAAACTGGCTGTATGTCCGTACCGTACGGAAATGCTGACTGTGCAAGGTGATGTGGTTGTCCGTACTGCTGACGTGGCGTGCTGACTATGCGTACGGAAGCGATGACGTGGTGTACGGTTTTCTGACTCTGCGTACGGATCTCCCCGTGGCAGATGAGCTGGCCGAGAGCGGAGGACGGTAGAAGTTCAAGCGGAGGGAGCCTGGGCGTTGGCGGAGCGGCGGGCGCGGGAGCTGCCGGCGGAGGAGCTCGCTAGACGGTGGCCGCTCGCGGGAGGCGGCGGTGGCGGTGGACGAGGCTGCGGGCTCTCTGCGGCGAGGACGGTGCGTTCGGCGAGGTTACAGTACGCTGCGGAAGGACGGACGACGAACCTGCAGACAGTTCCGACAGACTTGCAGGGTACGGGAGAGTACGGTCAACCTGCAAAGTACGGATCACGCAGGGGGGGTCTGCGGACCCCCCAAAAAATAGTTTTTTTTTATTTTTATTTTTTTTTCGAATTTTTTTAATTTTTTTTTATTTTTGAATTTTGAAAAAACAATTTTCTGAAAAAACGAAAAAAAAAATTTTCGAAAAAATACAGGGATATTCGAAAAATCCATACGATATAGCAAAATTGGGGAAAAAAATTTTCTCACCAAAATAGGCCAACTTTATAACCAAAATTCATGGAAATGACCTTCCGGACGCAATGGAGAGGTCGGATCTGGTCTAGGACGCCTCCAAATGATGATGCTCCTCAGATCTGCCTCTTGACGTCACAATAATGCCTCTTCAAGACGAATCAATGAGACTCCAATAGCTTTGATACCATGTTGGATTTTGCCAAGATCAAGAGGTCAATGAAATGTACAAGATAGAGACATA
The DNA here is from genome assembly GCF_030272615.1 of Cryptomeria japonica. Lineage (NCBI taxonomy): Eukaryota > Viridiplantae > Streptophyta > Pinopsida > Cupressales > Cupressaceae > Cryptomeria > Cryptomeria japonica. Next base: position 696,067,927 of record NC_081414.1, read on the forward strand.
ATATGGGACAAGAATAAACTGTATTCTCATCAATAGAAAATGATCAACAATCAACTGGATTATCTCCAATACAATGAATAGAGGCTTGCTTATATAGGCAAGGCCATATGGATGTATGAACACACAAACATGACATGTGGCTCAATGAGAAAAAAGGGTAGGTAGGAAATAGGTGTGGGTAGGTAGGAGAAATAATATAATATTCCACATGAAGTGGATCACCCACCGAAGGTGGAATTATCACTCCACAATAAGTGGATATGATAGTGTAATAACAAGATCAACACCATAAGAGGTGGAATTTCTCCTACACACACTATCCCAATGTGGCACAAACACCCAAGTGTCTCATATCCAAACTACTATGAAATGCATTATCCTAAGTAAACTTAAGTAAGTGTAATAATATCCATGATGAATAATTATTTACACCAACACAAATGAAGACTCTTATCAACATTTTCAGTTGCAGTTACCGGAGGTGCCCATGTATGACTCTTTTTCTTTTCATCCTCTTGAATGTGGTTTGCATGGCATGTATAATCTGTAGAGAGGTTCTTTTCAAAGCTTAATTCTTCCCATTAAAACTAATGATCAAAATGAAGCCTATGTTCCCAATTGTATGGTAGAATGTGAGTCTTTTCTTTTTCAACTAGGTGATAATTTTGTGAAGTGTGACAACAGTTTGAACCATGAAGAATGTTATGATCAACATGCAAGTATATTGTTTGATGAGCATAACATATTCTTGTTACACAATAATTAGAATTTCCAGTTTGTGCATTAGTCTTAGATGTTTGATAATGGTGGATGCACTCACAATGTTCAGTATGGTGGTTGGATGAGAAAGGTTGAAATGCTTGATCAATTACATTCCAACTACATCTTCGGATTGGCCTCAGTGAAATTAGAAGAAAATAAATTTTATGACAAAGGAAAGAATAAGCCTTTCTTTTTTTATGGCCTTGGGCCATCACACGTGGTTTGAGGTATAAGCCACAGTAGTAGGGGGAAGAGATGACCTTTTTTGACTTTGCTCCCAACGGAGTAGGCACCCAATCTGCTCCCAGAGATTTGGAATATTTACATGCCCACAAGAGGCATGCATCCCTGAGCAAGGGCCACTATTGGGACCTAAAAAAATTTGCCTAATTTTGTCTAATGCACTCATAAAGTACCTTGCTAAATATGCCTAAGTAGCTCAATTTGAGAGCCTGTAATTTTTTACCCATGGATTGTCATGCAAAATCACTTGGGGAAGTTTTGAGGACCTATTAGATATGGCATATGACTATTTTCAGGCTATTTGGATCAGTTTTGATGAGTTTTTAGTGCCCTTGTTTTGAGGTCCTAAGGTTGGTCTGTTGTTTGCACATGTTACACCTTTTCGAGTAAGCTATCTTTTAGATGTTGCATATTTGTGCCTACTGAGTATTAAGCCCGACTGACACTTTTCTATGATTTTTTGCACCTTTATGAATCCCCATGTCAATTGGCAAAGCCCTACGAGTCCATTTGTCAAGTTTCCCAGCTTGATTCTGTTTGCACAAAGTTGAGATTTGTAAACTGAACGGTGTAATTCTGTAGAAAGTGGCCTCACATTCGAATTTTTATTTTGAAACCTATTAACCTGCATGCAAAAGTGGATGTTCCTCATGATTTAATATATAATGATCTACCATTTTGCCATTTTATAGCCCCCCCATCTCATCATTTGATAATTTTTCAAAGCCCATTTCAAATGAACCTTTTCAGGGTTTTAGAATCAACATTCCCAGATTTTTCAGAGAAGGCAGGTTGGGAGGCCAATATTTTGCACAAGCGGTCAAATCTAGTCAAACCCTCTTGTGCAAAATGGTAGCCCCAAGTGGTAGCCCCTGAAACAAATTTCTAATATTTTTTCAAATTGGTGTTTGATTAGGTTTCAGGGTGGTTTAAAAGGTGCAATTTCACAAAACAACTAAGTAGGTGACTTTGTGGATTAAATTTTTTTACCTTAAGTGTCGAAATGAAACATTGCTTGGCATTTTCGATTCTTCATGTGACCCTCTACCAAAATTCCATTTTTTTAGGGCTTAAGGAGGTGTTTTGATCAATTTTCAAAGTTGATTCTGAGAGCTACTCAGGTGGGTTTTGGCTAGGATTCAAAGTTGCAAAATGTCAAATTCAAGTAGCAACTTTCTCAAAATTTTAAATACAAAATGTGTCCTATTGAGGTTTCAGATCATTTCCTAAAAGTCAGTTGTCCAGAAATGATTTTTTTTTTAACCGGGCACACTCAAGACCCAACTAAAGTTATGACCCAATGAGGCAAGTTAGTGCTCTAATGATGAAATATGTATTATTTATATAGTTGTTGATTTAAATAATAATGTGGGCCTCTTAAGATCAACAAGGAAAATACATGCATTTGGATGGATTGAACATGGTATGTCGTTTACTATAACACCAAAGACCCAACTAATGTAATGGTTCAACTGTCTTCTCAAAAATATGAAGGTTAGTTTTAAGAAAGGGGGTCAAAATAGTTGATTGATTAAATCACTTAATGATTTAAATATCACCATGCTAATTAGCCCAAGAATATCACAAGTGATTTTCAAAGAGAATTAAGATATTTGATTCATTTCAATGTCAAATATTTAAGTAAGGCAAGTGGTTGATGGCCAAATTAAAGTCATTCAAATCATCTTGATAATGACTTATTTTCAAATGCTGGCCAACATTTTCTTAGGAAAATAAAAATTTCGATGGGGCCCATTAAATTCTATGATGAAATGCACAGCACAAAATATTTCAACAAATTTTTACCCCACGGGAAAGAAAAAGGGGAGCTCGTGAAAGCGAGTTGGAAGAACAAAATGTGAAATGACTTTTTACAATTCTTATTTGTTTGCCCCATCAAATATTTGAAGCAACTAAGTCAAATGTGTGGGAATGGCGGGGGAGTGAATGATCCCTCCACCCCGCGGGCATTTCATTGAGCAATTGAGCAAGGTGCGGGCTGGCAGGAGAAGGCTCTCCCCGCCACCCCACGTGGTGGGAAGTGGAACCCAAAAGGCACTGCGGGGAGAGTAAGGCAAGGTCAAGATGTTGGAAGATAATTCCTCTCGCCCTCCCATGACATAAATTAGGGCGTCCAAGAAAGGGTATGAAAACGTGAAATCATTGCATCGCTGAGAAAAGGGGCGTGCACAGCAGACAGGAGATTAGGGCAACAATGAAACAATGCACAATGTGAACGGTTGCATTTTGCACCGTAAATGCAGAAATCGATTCAACAAGTCGAGTTTTCCTCAGCATGAATTTTCTTTTGATAGTGGGTCACGAGATGTTGATGCATTCTTTATTTCTATTAGTCATCATTTTGTAGGGAAAATATGAGTTTTGTATTGTCTATATCAACACGAAATAAGTGCAAATGAATCATGGAATTGTCTGTGTGTCCCAAGGAAAAGTAAGTGGCATGGCAACTGAAGATGCTATTTGAGCAAGACTGTAGACATTGTTACAAGTTATTCTCATGGAGATGAGTTTTGATTTCATTTTTAAGAAATGATGGTTGTGTGATCTCCTTGCACAATTAGCATTTAGCTATAATCATGATGTGAATTAGTTGGTTTGTGGGGCTTTGGCACTACATGCATTTGTATATAAGCTAGAAGCTTTTCAAGTAAATTTGTTGTAGGAATAGAAGGGAATGCACACATTATTTCTGCAAGGCTCCATCAACATTTTGTTAATGTAGTTTGCTAAGGGCATCTATTGAGTTTCTCAAGAGGGCAACGATAGCAGTGAATCCTTGGTATAGCATGGATTTTTCAAGCATTAGTGAGATAGTGTGGAGGCATCATGTTGATTCAAATTAATTATGTTCCCATTTGAAATATTATGAAGTGAGTATGCAATACATAGAGGAGCCTATCAAAACTAGGGTTGAAGGGCATGAGATCAACATGTGGGCATTATGGAATACCAGACTAGTATTTGATTTTCATGGATATGATTAAGGAATAGGGTCCAAAACGAGAGTTGAGGTATCGAGATCTTGCCCATGAATGTAGAATGTTTATGTTTTGACGTAAATGTTGTAAGCCAAAGAAAAAATGGGTGTTTTATTCAAGAGGATTTTGGTGCAGTTGCAACTTTGTGAGAAATATTCTTGTCATTATTGAATTATTGAATTGTGTATTCACTCAGAAAGGTGCAAAAAGTGACAAGACATTTGTCACCAAAATGGGGTATAATGTGCAGATTGAGAGGTACTTCTATTTAGGGGGAAATGATTTCATTCTTTGTAAGTGAAAAACATAGTGTAGTATGGAAATGTTTTTGCTTCTAGGTGAGATGTTTTGCATGAAAGTAAAAGGGGCTCACATTAATTCGCATGGGCTTTTCTTTTCACCTAGTGAGAGTATTTTGGGTAAATACGGAGCTTGGGGAAATGAAAGTTTTACCCACTTGCTTAGGGCATCTACTTCATCTAAGTCATGTGTGAAATATTTTTTCTAGAGGTGGGACAATTTTACCAGAAAATATTTTTGAGCAACTAAAATTACTATAGATGGGGGGTGAGTGGGATGCACATCAATTGAGATAGCTTTTTCAGTGTAATGAATTATTTTCATTAGTGAGGGGGCGTTGAAAAGTAAAAGAGATTTTCCTTCTGCTTAAAATGAAATGCTTCGTTGGTGAGCTGGTAAAATCTTCACATGAAGTGGAGTATACATAAAATGATAGAAAATGACATCTAACACAAGGAAGGAATTTTTTCTATTTTTGATCAAAAAGAGAATTCATGTTGAAAGTCAAAGAATTTCCAACCAAAGGGGGAAATTTTTATTTTTGGGTCTGAGATAAAAAGTAGGCTCTTGGTAGAGAGAGGACAGTGACCCAAAATATAAATTTTTGGTCAAAGAGCAAAGTGTTGAGTGTAACAAATGACTGCAAGAAGATTTTCTAGATTTTCTAAGCATCTTTAGCAGGATCAAAGTGCAGATTTGAGGCAGATTTTGAGGAGAAAAGTACACATTTAGAATTTAAAAATTCTAAAAAGGAAAAGATATGTGTCAATGTGTAATCCATCTAGGGTTTCTGTTAGGATTTTCTTCTTTGTATTTAGTTCTTTTTTCTCCTCATTCAAGAGGATTCTAGATGTAATTTTGAAAATTCTGGAAGCAAGGCTTCCATGTATAGTCCAAACTTAGAGTATGATAGAGTTTTACTTTCAGCTTGTAGTCATTTTGCTGTTGGAAATACTTATAACCATAATGCATACATGTTTTAATGTTTTTATTGTAGCTATTTCTAGCATGTAAAGGCACTATTTCATGAAATAAAAGATGAAGAATGTTATGTTTTTTCTCTGCAACTTCAATTCTTTATCTTGTTATTTGCTTCTCTTCAAGGAAGAGATTAAAATGCTTCTTACTAGATGAAGAAATGGTGATATGTGCATGTGGGATATTTAAGAATGGTTGCAATGGAACTGTAATAGAGGGTATTAGTGTAATCCATTAATACTAAGAACTCACTGGTTATTGTTTAAACTATTTGGGTTTAATGTTGCATGTTGTAAGTTGACTCTGCTACCCTGATAAGGCACTGGTCATGGGCTTTGCACCCAGTTTTCATAATCATTTCATCCTTAAATTCTCTTTTATTTTCTATTTGTAGGAGTAGGCTTGGTGTTGAAATCCATCCCAAGTGCTGAGTGAGAGTTGAGAAGCTAGGATTATAGCCAAATCTTAAGTTCATACACTTTCCTTGGCATATACACATTGGGATATCTCTTGTATTTTGTAATGTCATGAGTGTTAGAAGTCATAGGTTATTTAGGTATTACTTAGGTGCACCTGCCTTGGTCTCACAGAGCCAAAAGAGTAAGAGATTTCAATTTTATGACATAATCTCGTTCGTTTGCCAAATCCAATCTTGAGCCTATTCATAAGAAGTTGGCTAAATATTTAGGGCTTGGGAATCTATTGATTTAGGAACCAACAAAGTGAAAGGGATTTGTAATGTCATATCATGCTCATGGATGATTGGTATGACATTGTTCCTAACACAACCACAGTAGAAGATAGTCATGACAACCAGCACTATCATAATCATCATATCAATTACAACCATGAAGTGGGGCTAGCACATATGAACATACCATCATATCATCATAAGCAAATATAAAGCTCATGTGGATAATGAGTGCATGTAAATCACCAATCCTAAACCCCTCATCATAATAGTCTTGAATATATTGTTAGCCACATAACGCCATAGTGTCTCATCTATCAATATGAAATGTCTAGCACAAGATAAATCATCGTAGGAGATAACCTTGAACTACATGTTCTAAATAGTGCAATAATCACAAAGCTAAGCATAGTCCTAATTTCAATATTCAAACTAGAGATTCTCGATATTAGGAAGTGGGTATCCATTGTTGAAAGCAGTGTCAGCTACTTTTGAATCAACATGGTAATCATAATGAATCCACTATTGTCAAAGAGAATAACAATATTAAGAATAGAATAGGAGACATCAAGGACATGAACAAAATTAAAATTATTTATCACATCCTCTCATAAAGGATGAATCAGGTAGAGGCACTACATTGCAAAACATCATATAGTTTTTGTGAGACAAAACTATAAATCGCATCACCGATCCAGCATCTACAAACAAAAATCACAATAACTCATACTATCCAAGCATGACAACACTCCTTGAACATATATTTGTACATAGATAAGAAGACGAATGTACATTTATACAACCTCTTATGCATAAACACACCCTTATATTGCCAATGGATTCATGTCATATATTTAAATGAGGGGAAAATTTCTCAGAAATAAGCCTCTTCAAAGTCAAATATAATCAAGACATCACATAATAACCAAAAATCTATATCCCATAAACTCGAGAGGAAACAAGATTTATGACATTCAAACATCCTAGTCTCCACCAGGCTTCTGTTGCACTGCTCTGATACAAATATTCGATGCATCCTTCATCCAATCAAATCATTAAAAGGCACCCTTATCCATTAATTATACATGATATATACATATGCACTCATTGAAGGTAGGAAATTTGCAATTCATTTACATTTAACTATTTCATATATGTTACAAATTTCTTAAATCCAAATGCACTTCTATCTAACATTTCATAACATCTAGAAAGTTACCACTATATTTCATCCTATAAACATATTTCATTTACTCAACTTATATCAATATTATCTAATTATTCGCTAAGTCTAGTGCACTTCTCTGCAGTATCCCCCCTTGCATGCACTATAAGAGGTTCAAAATGAACATAATAGAAACAACACTTAACACAAAATGAGGGCCCACAATACTCAACATTTAGAATGACCACTATAGACAATCCTCAAAAGAGAAAGTCCAAAAAGAAAAGAGCATCAAATTTTCTATACATGCAATGCACCAATTCTCTACTTCATTCAACAAATATATTATAACATGGTCTTTTAACTTGTTGGTTTGTAAAAACTTTCTACATTATTTATACAAAAGATATTCTATCTAACTAGCTCTTCCTTTAAACAAAAATCATGGATGCAATACATAAAGTTTAATCTTCAATGCAAATTTATTCCATCCAAACTTCTCTTTTAATGTATGCAAGATCATATTTGTCAATGAGTATTCAATGCTTCTACTTAATGTTAAGGAACTCTTAAGCTCTATGAATATTTTACTCAAATAGAGAGAATAGTGAGGAAAGAATTGCCAAACAATAAATATATGCACACAAAAATTATACATGGATAATTTTGAATTTCCTATACATGTCATATTTATCGTAAAATGCAGCTACTTACATTATTATCTAAGATATGCAAATTCAATCTTCCATGAGGTCTCCTAACATTACAAATGTAGCTAGAAGTCTCAAATCCTAAAAGATGTGATTTATTCAAAGTATCTTTTCTTACATACAAGATTACAAACATATATATGAACACCCAATAGTTCTACTTGGTACCCCTATGTCACAAATTAACTTCCTTACATTTTACACGGGAGAGTAAAGGAAAAAGAAGGGCATCACTATGCTACTATTTACTTATGTATAAATGCATCTCATACAGGTTCTTTAATTAAACATCATGATCTACACTAAATCATTCTTACATGCATAATACAAACACTTCATCTTACTATTCATATGAAAATCAATGTATTACTCCAATGCAACAAGCTACTTCTATAATCATAGTATCAATTAATATAATACACACAAGTCTCAATGAACGACTAAAGTCAAAGAGAACATTATAGAACACCATGCAAGACAAAGAGCAACAATATTAACCAGAGATCTCGGTGATTGCAACACGGGCTCTGATACCACATGTAATGCCTGCTAAAATACCGCGGAGAAATATAACCATCTAACATGCAAATAAAGATAATTTTAAAAAAAAAAACATCAACTAATGTATCAATATAACTAAATACTCATATGCTTGAACAACCATATACAAGATATACACAACATCATCATAACATAATCACAAAGCATGATACGTAAGCAGAATTAAACACAATTCATCTAATATCTTTCCCTAGGGTATCTCAATGCCATTACTTAATATAACATCTCATTCATCTCTATAACACAAATGCATTTAATCATATCTCACTATCTTTCATCTCTACAATACATAAAAGATCATCGATTTTCTTAACAATCAAGAATACAACCCATCATTACCCAACTACCATTAGACCCCTTAGATTCATTTTAAGGTCACCAAATCCAAATGTTCCTAATACCCATTCTCTTTATCTCAATATTATCGTAACATTATTAACTCCATTTCTATTGTCATCTATCACATACCTATTCCATTCCACTTAAGAATATAAACACATCCTATATGATACCAATACACAACCTTTCAAGAGATCTAAACAATAAGAAATAACATCCTTTCATACTAGAACATATACTCGATTCCCATTTAAAGTTGTCAACTTATATAATCATAATTCAAATATCTTATTTTCATTAATGATGATTATCCAATATACATTTAGAATTACTACTGATGCCCTGCAAAATGGCACAAGGTTAGCAAATGATAAACAACACAAAAAGACACAAAACCGTCAGATCGTTAGTCAATCCAAAACTAATCTAAAAAGGCATACCAAGAGAGACACTAAAAACATGCTAATATATCTAACTAAAGAAGCAAAGATAATGAGACATCTCCAAATGCCCCTTAGCATGGTCTTGGTTCCTTTCTCCCTTGTTCCTCTCCTCTCCAAGTTCCAAAATAGTGTAGCTCTCAGCAACTTTTTGCACTATAGATGCTTATGGAGGATTGAGATGGTAGTATTGTGCTTCAAATATGAAATGAGAAGCTAATGCTATGCTATTGATGCTAAAATGATATATTTTAACCAAAATAACAAGACATTAGATTGCCTATGCCAAAATGCTCTCTTAAAATGCCTATAGCTTAAATGCATACAAGTTTTTAGGATCTGGATTATGAAGAAATGGGCTCTATTTATAGGAAAAATGGAGCAATGGATGGTTGAGATTGAGTAATCTCAACAAGGGTTAGGATTGAATGATTTCAAATCCATGTGAGGGCTTTCAACCCAATCCCAGGATGACAAGTGTCAATGTGAGATAGGTTGAGAGGAGAGGGAATAAGCATTAAATGCCTGATATGACCTTGGGATTTCAGAGTCAAGGTTGGTTGAATGAATAAAATTTTTATTCAAAGAATAAAGCTTTTATCCAATGGATAAGCTCTTGTGCAAATGTGAAATGGATGAATATGGTCAAAACAATAAATATTTGGGGGGACAAGTTTGAAATAACCATAAATGGTTATGTAAGAGCCATTAGTGGTCTTGGAAGACTTTGGGGGTTAATTTGTTGAACACACAAAGTATTAAATGATTTTCAAAGACTTTGGAGTCTTTGAGAAGTGACTCTATTTTGTTTAGGAATGTGACAATAATTAGGGAATGGATTAGGCTAATTAGGAAGGGGTTAGAAGAATCTAGAAGGGGATTAGATTTTTGCAAGTGGATTTGGTGGGTGAGGGAAAATAGGATTTTATTAAAATAAAAATTCATTTATTCCAATAAATGTGTGCAAGTTGCATTTGTAGGAAAATGCAAGTGGGGTGGGGATAATGATTTAAATAAATGTTTTATTTAATTTATTTAAAAGAGGAATAGGGGGATTTCATTAAATAAATAGATTTTATTTATTTAATTGATTTGAATTTGATTTAATGAATTAATTAAAATAAATTGAATAATTTATTTAATTAATAGAAGAATGTTTGGGGATGAATTAATTAAATATTAATTTAATTAATTGATGGCTAGTGGATTTTTAATCAAATAAATACGAAATATTCATTTAATTAAACTGGACAGATTTGTGTGACTACATTTGCCCCTCTTTGAGACGGTGCGGTTTATCGCATCGTTTCAAAGAAAGAAAAATTGGTGTGAAGAAATGTCCCATAAAATGTAAATTTAATGGGTGGTATGCCTCCTCGAGAGATGGGCCGAAAAATTTCGAAAAATCGGGCGATCTCTCGAAAAAGAATGAAAATTGGCAGGGTGGTAGAAGAGAAGAAGTTAGCCATACGGGTGAAAAATAGAAGAAAACGGGGGAAACATGGAAAAATGGGGGGCTCGGGAAGTTCACGGGGACCACGGCGATGAGCGGGGAGAAGGTACAGTGACCACGAAAGGTATAAATGGGGGGAAAGGAGTGAAAATAGGATCATTTGTGACCGCGACCAGTTGAAAATGAGAGCTCTGATAGTGACATTTGGAGGAGCGAGTAGCAGCTAGGATGCCAATTCCGATCACCGAGCACAGATTCGAGCAAATCCGACGGTTCCAGCGACTAGAGGACTACGGACCAGTGGTACGCAAATTCGAAAACTTAATTTTTGTGCATTTTTTATAGGTTTTTAGCTGAGTCCAAGTCAAGTCGGAGCAAGAGCACTGGAACTTTGGTTTTGGCACTTTTGCTCCATAAACTAGCGCTATTGTGCTGCAATGGCGCTATTGTGCCCTTGTTTGAGCGCTTTTGCTCTGCATTAGTGCTACTGTATGCAAGTTTTAGAGCTATTGATTAAGTAGCGCTATTGATGGGTTAATTGAGCGCTATTGTATAGGGGTTTTAGCACTATGGTATAGCTGATTGAGCGCTTTTGTTAGAGTTGTAGCGCTATTGTTAGGAAACTAGCGCTTTTGTTTGTTAAATAGCGCTTTTGCTTTAGGATAAAGAGATGCCCCAGTTTGGATGAAGAAAATCTCCCGATGCCAATGATTGATGGATGGCGAGGTGAAGTGGGAGTTGTTTTGAACCATAGCAGTCTGATGAGACTTAGGTCATTTTGTTAGGATAAAATGCCCATTGAAGTCTAGGTGGCCATGATTGCTTACCTGTTGAGACCCGAAGATACTTGATCAAAGTATCTTTTGATAGTCTAGGTTTAAACTTAAGAAAGTTTGAAAACAAAACAACTGATGGTGATTGATGAATGTCCATGTGCAGAGGATCTGCGCGTGTTGCAGTTACGCGAGCGCCATCCTACGACACAGGGGTTGCGGGACCGATTGACCCAGGCGGAGATTGATTGTATTGCAGCGACTGGTCTTTATGAGGTGATGCACATGCCTGTGATTTGTATGAATCATGGATTGATCACAGCACTAGCAGAGCGTTGGCACAGTGAGACGTGCACCTTTCATTTGGCACAGGGGGAGATGACCATGACCTTGGAGGATGTGTGGCGCATCCTACGGATTCTGATTCGAGGAGAGCTGGTCACATACGATAGATCCTGGGGGACTGTGGCAATGCAGCGGATTTTTGATGAGGATGTGTTCATTGATGATGGCTCGATCGCGTGGGAGGATATAGCGGCACTGTATGAGCCACTTCCAACAGTTTTGTCAGGAATCGTGGGAGGACTGTTGTGTCCAGACAGGCGGTCACATGGGTTGGCGGTGGGATGGGGACAGGTTATCGAGATGATGATGACCGAAGGGACCCAATTTGCATGGGGGTCGTGCGTGCTGGCGCACATGTATTAGGAACTTCATGAGGTAGTATACCGGGGGAGGGGTTCCTTAGCAGTGGGCATGACGCTACTACATATTTGGGCGTGGGAGCACTTACCAGTGACTCGACCAGTGAGTCTTAGATTCCGGGCAATGGACCAGCCGTACATGTTTATGTACAGCGGCATGATGAGTCAGCCCCACTTGGGGAAGTTAGAGTGGTGGCAGCGTGCATTGGATGAGCTGGATGCAGTGATATGGTGGCCATACTTGGAGTGTGAGCCATGGGATGATGATGCAGAGGCACTGCCTTATGTTTTCATGACCCGATTCCTCATTGGGAGGACCTCCTACCATGTAGAGAGACAGGTGCCTGGGAGAGTGATGAGGCAGTTCGGACGGCAGCAAGGACTGCCTAGCGGATCTGGAGAGTATGCACGGGTGATTCGAGAGAGGTATGCATGGGGTCCAATGCTACCTTATGATCAGGCACTGGCAGAGTTTCGGACACTGTAGGCGAGGCCATGGGACCTACGACCGAGGGTCGTTGATGCAGGGGTGACAGATGAGTACACGCAATACCAAGCGGTGCACCCGATCCTACGGATATCGGATCCAGCAGAGCCGATCCCAGCGTTTGAGGATGAGAGGGGATGGAGATGGAGGAGGGCAGGAGGTCAAGGAGATGGAGGAGGAGGTGGAGGTGGAGATGGAGGAGGTGGAGGAGGAGATGGAGGTGGAGGAGGTGGAGGTGGAGGATTGGGGATGCGGAGCCAGCGGAGAGGGAGAGGTGGACTGCCTTTACAGATATCCCAGGGACCATTGATACCGAGAGGAGTTCAGCTGAGTGGGAGGGGGATGGAGAGGGAGATCCCGATGGACAAAGGGGAGGGGACTACTGGAGAGAGAGGTGTAGGGGAGGCAGCTATGGACACCGGGGAGGGAGCCACTAGAGATCTGCGGGATCACATTATAGTGCACTTGCAGACGCGGATAGAGGATTTGGAGGCAGAGGTGGTAGCTAGGGATGTGCAGCTATTTGCACGGGAGTCAGAGCTGACGGTGGTGTTGCGGGAGAGAGATAGTGCAGTGGAGAGATTGGCGGAGCTACAGGAGAGAGTCCGGGTTGGAGTAGGAGCACAGGGGCCTACAGGGGAGGTGATGAGGGAGATGCAGCGAGCTCAGGCGAAGATAGAGTACTGGCGGGGGTTATATGAGCAGGTGGTGCCAGTGAGTCAGTGAGCGCTCAGTTATTTGCAGATGCGGCAGGCGAGATCAGAGCGATCACAGAGGATGCAGAGCAGTGGGGGTGTGATGGGTCCTTTGAGGAGGGAGAGATCAGGGGATGCAGGAGGGAGTGGTGGTTCGATGAGGCCTCCACGGAGAGATGGATCAGGTGGTGCAGGCACCAGTGGTGGAGCAGGGGGAGGTGTTGAGACAGCATCTGGCCAGAGTGGCATTTGAGAGAGCATTTTGGCATGCATATATGTATTGTATCATTTGTTTATTTGGACTATATCTTGGATGGCTCTTGGTAGCCTATTTTGTAGACTTCATTGTACTCTGATATATGAGATGATATATATGAGGAGATCCCATATTTTGATGATATGCATTTGATTATGTATGGATGTTTATGCAGGATGATGAGTGATTGCTTAGATGGATATGTGTACATGTATGCATTGATGAGATGTTCCTTATATGCATGTTTTGATGATGATACTGACATATGAATGCAGGTTTATGTATGATTTGTTTTGTTTTGTTTTGTTGATGTAATGTTTTTATGTATGTAATGTCATGTTGATGATGTATGCTTATGATGATTTATGAACAGGATTTTGGTGTTTCCTATTTTGATATAATGATGAGCTGATTTATGTGATGATGGTAATGCAATGGTTGAATGAATGATGTTATGTATGAATATGCATCTAGATGTTTGTCAAATGAATGCAATATGGATAAACAAAATGTAAAGTACAAATTTTTATATGATAATGTGTTAAATGAATGCATTTGTAAAATGGATATATAAAATGGTATGGTACTAATGTTTATAGGATAATGTGTGAAATGAATGCAATATGGATAAACAAAATGTAAAGTACAAATGTTTATATGATAATGTGTTAAATGAATGCATATGGATAAACAAAATGTAAAGTACAAATGTTTATATGGATATAAAATGTTATGAACCAATGTTGTGAAACAAATGGATTTATGATTCTAAATACTTTTAAATATGTTTTAAGTAAAAATGATAATGTGATGATACTATAACTAACGTTTTAATAACTGCACCGTAATGCAATTAAAAAGAATATAATGAGTGCAATGCGAATGAATCCTAAAATGAGCATAATAAGATTACTTATTTAATGGATGAATGAATGTACTTTTGCACTAAATGGATAAATGAATGTATGCAATAATAAATGATAAAAGATGACAAGATGATAATGGATAATTGACACTAAATGAATGCCTAATAAATGATTTAAAATAATCAAAGACAATTCAATCCCATGAATGAATCTAATTATTTATGATTGATGCAATGATGTAAATGATTTAATGAAAACTAATGTTAAAAATGAACTATATGCAATGTTTTAAGTGAAAATGACGTGAATGTACTTAAATGCAAGATGCAACTAAATGTGATGATGATATGACCATGAGGAATGCAAGGTTTGTAAGACTTTGCATGATGCATTGATGATGTATCAGAGTACTCGGTCGTGATTGTATCCAAGACCAGCTTAATTTTCACATTTTGCATATAAAGCCTACATATGAATGAGCGAACGGATGGGTGATATGCAACGGAATGCAATATAGAAACAGATGAGATGAAATGACGATCCATAGTACTCTATTTTCATCATTGAGCTTTAAAATGTTGGAAGAGAATACAAGCATCTTGACATAATGATTCAAGATGACTTGAGTATTCCTTACATGGATTTTATATAGCAAGTTAATACAAACGACTTGATATAAGGGTCAAGTCGACCAGAGTATTGCTTGCGAAACAGACAAGGATTTATCGCCGTTCATGCATGACTTGGATCATCCTCCTTGATCTTGGGCTGATCATATCCTGAGACAAGTGCATACCGTACTAAGAGATAAAAACCTTTATCCAATTTGGATGAGGTAGGAGGAACCAAAAGAAGATCATTGTACCTGCAAACAAACAGTATATACATAAAGAATAAAGAATAAGGATCCTTGGTAATGGTTCATGCTCATATGGTCGAGGTATATGCTGTAGTCAGCAAGCCGTAATGATCTATGACTACATTTTGCATAAGATCACGTAGCTTAGTGAACTTCCCACGTAGACACCATTAGTACATGCCCCAAAACTTCATCGGAAATAATGCGCAAATGATACCAAACAATGCTGAAAGATCCCGATACAGATAAATGAATGATTGTACTCACAAATCAACCAAGTATTTGATAGCTTAACATAATTTTCTTGTCAAAGAAAATGTCACTTTTGTCTTTGTTTTGGTAAGGAAGGATGCATCCTTGTTGAAGACAGTTTTAAGTGTTGATGTTGATTGTGTGGTTTGATTGATAAGTGGTCATCGTGTGAATATTTTGTCAATTCTTGTTTTGGTATCTGCATGGATGAGTATGTACAGAGTGTTGCCATGTTTTTGTGTGATTTTCGATGTTTTGTCAATGTTTTTTGGATATTTGAATTGTTTTGAATGTTTTTTGGATTTTGTGTTGAGACATTTTTGAATGTTTTTGGTATTTTGATGATTGCTTGAATGAAGAACTTAATGAATCATAAGACAATGTAGAATCCACTTCCATCAATAGGTTAAAGGCATTGCCCCCAGTTTGAGACATGACTATGAAAAAGCGGGATGCAAGATGTATGGAGTACTATCATAATTGCAGATGAATAACAAGCCATGGTTTTGGATGGATGGAT